>NW_027127840.1:0-7500 GCF_037325665.1 Littorina saxatilis | reverse complement strand
GGAGAAAGAGAGAGTGAGGGGAGCGAGAGGGAGAAAGAGAGAGTGAGGGGAGCGAGAGGGAGAAAGAGAGAGAGAGGGGAGCGAGAGGGAGACAGAGAGAGTGAGGGGAGCGAGAGGGGGAAAGAGAGAGTGAGGGGAGCGAGAGGGAGAAAGAGAGAGTGAGGGGAGCGAGAGGGAGAAAGAGAGAGAGAGGGGAGCGAGAGGGAGACAGAGAGAGTGAGGGGAGCGAGAGGGGGAAAGAGAGAGTGAGGGGAGCGAGAGGGGGAAGAGAGTGAGGGGAGCGAGAGGGAGAAAGAGAGAGTGAGGGGAGCGAGAGGGAGACAGAGAGAGTGAGGGGAGCGAGAGGGAGAAAGAGAGAGTGAGGGGAGTGAGAGGGGGAAAGAGAGAGTGAGGGGAGCGAGAGGGAGAAAGAGAGAGTGAGGGGAGCGAGAGGGAGAAAGAGAGAGTGAGGGGAGCGAGAGGGAGAAAGAGAGAGTGAGGGGAGCGAGAGGGAGAAAGAGAGAGTGAGGGGAGTGAGAGGGGGAAAGAGAGAGTGAGGGGAGCGAGAGGGAGAAAGAGAGAGTGAGGGGAGCGAGAGGGAGAAAGAGAGAGTGAGGGGAGCGAGAGGGAGAAAGAGAGAGTGAGGGGAGCGAGAGAGAGAAAGAGAGAGTGAGGGGAGTGAGAGGGAGACAGAGAGAGTGAGGGGAGCGAGAGAGAGAAAGAGAGAGTGAGGGGAGTGAGAGGGGGAAAGAGAGAGTGAGGGGAGCGAGAGGGAGAAAGAGAGAGTGAGGGGAGCGAGAGGGAGAAAGAGAGAGTGAGGGGAGCGAGAGGGAGAAAGAGAGAGTGAGGGGAGCGAGAGGGAGAAAGAGAGAGTGAGGGGAGCGAGAGGGAGAAAGAGAGAGTGAGGGGAGCGAGAGGGAGAAAGAGAGAGTGAGGGGAGCGAGAGGGAGAAAGAGAGAGTGAGGGGAGCGAGAGGGAAAAAGAGAGAGTGAGGAGAGTGAGAGGGAGAAAGAGAGAGTGAGGGGAGCAAGAGGGAGACAGAGAGAGTGAGGGGAGCGAGAGGGAGAAAGAGAGAGTGAGGAGAGCGAGAGGGAGAAAGAGAGAGTGAGGAGAGCGAGAGGGAGAAAGAGAGAGTGAGGAGAGCGAGAGGGAGAAAGAGAGAGTGAGGGGAGCGAGAGGGAGAAAGAGAGAGTGAGGGGAGCGAGAGGGAGAAAGAGAGAGTGAGGGGAGCGAGAGGGAGAAAGAGAGAGTGAGGAGAGCGAGAGGGAGAAAGAGAGAGTGAGGGGAGCGAGAGGGAGAAAGAGGGAGTGAGGGGAGCGAGAGGGAGAGAGAGGGAGTGAGGGGAGCGAGAGGGGGAAAGAGAGAGTGAGGGGAGCGAGAGGGAAAAAGAGAGAGTGAGGAGAGTGAGAGGGAGAAAGAAAGAGTGAGGGGAGCGAGAGGGAGAAAGAGAGAGTGAGGGGAGCGAGAGGGAGAAAGAGAGAGTGAGGAGAGCGAGAGGGAGAAAGAGAGAGTGAGGAGAGCGAGAGGGAGAAAGAGAGAGTGAGGAGAGCGAGAGGGAGAAAGAGGGAGTGAGGGGAGCGAGAGGGGGAAAGAGAGAGTGAGGGGAGCGAGAGGGGGAAAGAGAGAGTGGGGGGAGCGAGAGAAAAAAAGAGAGAGTGAGGAGAGCGAGAGGGAGAAAGAGAGAGTGAGGGGAGCGAGAGGGAGAAAGAGAGAGTGAGGAGAGCGAGAGGGGGAAAGAGAGAGTGAGGTGAGCGAGAGGGAGAAAGAGAGAGTGAGGGGAGTGAGAGGGAGAAAGAGAGAGTGAGGAGAGCGAGAGGGAGAAAGAGAGAGTGAGGGGAGCGAGAGGGAGAAAGAGAGAGTGAGGGGAGCGAGAGGGGGAAAGAGAGAGTGAGGGGATCGAGAGTGGGAAAGAGAGAGTGAGGAGGGCGAGAGGGAGAAAGAGAGAGTGAGGGGAGCGAGAGGGAGAAAGAGAGAGTGAGGGGAACGAGAGGGAGAAAGAGAGAGTGAGGGGAGCGAGTGGGGGAAAGAGAGAGTGAGGGGAGCGAGAGGGAGAAAGAGAGAGTGAGGAGAGCGAGAGGGAGAAAGAGAGAGTGAGGGGAGCGAGAGGGGGAAAGAGAGTGAGGGGAGTGAGAGGGAGAAAGAGAGAGTGAGGGGAGCGAGAGGGAGAAAGAGAGAGTGAGGGGAGCGAGAGGGGGAAAGAGAGAGTGAGGAGAGCGAGAGGGAGAAAGAAAGAGTGAGGGGAGCGAGAGGGGAAAAGAGAGAGTGAGGGGAGTGAGAGGGAGAAAGAGAGAGTGAGGAGAGCGACAGGGAGAAAAAGAGAGTGAGGGGAGCGAGAGGGAGAAAGAGAGAGTGAGGGGAGCGAGAGGGGGAAAGAGAGAGTGAGGGGAGCGAGAGGGAGAAAGAGAGAGTGAGGAGAGCGAGAGGGAGAAAGAGAGAGTGAGGGGAGCGAGAGGGGGAAAGAGAGAGTGAGGGGAGCGAGAGGGAGAAAGAAAGAGTGAGGGGAGCGAGAGGGAGAAAGAGAGAGTGAGGGGAGCGAGAGGGAGAAAGAGAGAGTGAGGGGAGTGAGAGGGAGAAAGAGAGAGTGAGGGGAGCGAGAGGGGGAAAGAGAGAGTGAGGGGAGCGAGGGGGAGAAAGAGAGAGTGAGGGGAGTGAGAGGGGGAAAGAGAGAGTGAGGGGAGCGAGAGGGAGAAAGAGAGAGTGAGGAGAGCGAGAGGGGGAAAGAGAGAGAGAGGCAGTCTGCTGTTGTTGCAGACAAGTCAAGACTGTGAACTGTGTCCATACATAGATGAGTGGATTTTCCTCGCATAGAGTGGTTTTCCGCTACTGATTTGTTTGATATCGGGTTCTTTCCCAGAATACAACTTAGCCATCTAATGCTTGACATTTTGTTGGTCTCTGAATCAGAGGAAGTTAGGAAGCCCGTATGAAGCTGAACGCTTGCGGTAATCGCATTGTTTGTGAGAGCATTATTATCAGAACAGAAGAAAGACAGGATGCGTTCAAGTGCCAATTGCATTTGCCTGTGTGTGTGTGTGTGTGTGTGGTGTGTGTGTGCGCGTGTGCTTGTATGTGTGTGTGTGTGTGGGGTGTGTGTGTGTGTGTGTGTGGTGTGTGCGTGTGCGTGTGCTTGTATGTGTGTGTGTGTGTGGGGGGGGGGGGGGTGTGGGTGTGTCTCACACGGTAAGGCAAGCAGTTAGAAATCACTCAAATACATACACACAAACCCCCGTACACACACACACACACACACACACACACACACACACACACATACACTCACACAGACACACACACACACACACATACACACACACACACACACACACACACACACACTTACACATACACATACACACATATATGCACAGTCTCTCTCTCTCTCTCTCTCTCTCTCTCTCTCTCTCTCTCTCTCTCTCTCTCTCTCTTTATCTCTCTCACACTCACACAATACAATACTTTTCGTTATCAAATTGTTCTGGTTAAAAAAAAGCATTTCGAGTAAAAAACCAAACGAGAAAACAAACCGTCAAAACAAAGAACTCTTTGCAAGGAAGCAACCAGAAACACTGTTAAACATTACAGTGAGATCAATCACAAAAATGAAGCAACCAACGACATCACACAGCTAAAGCAACCAACGACATCACACAGCTAAAGCAACCAACAACATCACACAGATAAAAAAACAAAGCAACCAACAACATCACACAGCTAAAGCAACCAACAACATCACACAGCTAAAGCAACCAACAACATCACACAGCTAAAGCAACCAACAACATCACACAGCTAAAGCAACCAACACACATCACACGGCTAAAGCAACCAACAGCATCACACAGCTAAAGCAACCAACAACATCACACAGCCAAAGCAACCAACAACATCACACAGCTAAAGCAACCAACAACATCACACAGCTAAAGCAACCAACAACATCACACAGCTAAAGCAACCAACAACATCACACAGCTAAAGCAAGCACAAAGCCGCGATCACAGTTCTCCTGTTAAAGACACGTGCCTTACCTTCTGAACAATTTCACTCACTTTATCTTACACCCTTTTTTAACACACATGCCTTAGGGTGTGAATAACTTCACTGACTATATCTTCATCCCCGTGTTTTCAAATGAAATAAGACATCATCCCTCCATGTGGACATATTACCCGCTATTACGAGCTGGTCGTGTGACAGAGAGTTTTCTTGCACACGAGACTGTAGATGTTTCACGACGGCTTTAGCCGGAGTGAAACAGCAGCAGTCGAGTGTGCAAGAACACTCTCTGTCACACGACTAGCTCGTAATGGCGATTATGTCTCACAGCTTCACGTTTTGCGTACTCACGCTTAATAAACCTAAACACAGGAGCAGCCATTGTGGAGAGATCTACTTTTTGACGAAAGTGAACGAACAACTATGAATGACGTCTCGGTATATGTGAATGACGTCACAGTCATCGTCACAGTCTGTATCTTTTGAAGCATTCCATTCTTCATGACGTCTTTCTGTGTCTGCATCCGCGAAATGTTTGTTCTTTCCGGGGTCTTTGTCATCTATGTTCAGAACTCTGTCCTTCTAGTTTCAGACTAACAGGCCTCCTGAGCGAGCCACTTTCCAAGGGAAGCTAAACTCGCGTATGGAAACAGTACTGTAGTCTGGGATGCCGTTTTCAGTATTCTCAGCGTTGAAGAATTTGTAAAGAGAAGACACGACAACAGCAGGAGAAATAAAAGTCGTGTGTGCATTTTGGGGCTTTTGGAGGGACGATTTCGAGTTTGAATCCGTTCTTGCACATGCTCCAAAGCGTGTAACATACAATCTTGCACACGTTTGCTTTAGTAGTGGCAAAGAAGGAAAGCGTGTGACATACACAGATGAACAGTCTGAGTGTTATATGTGCGTACTTGATTATTTAATGAATTATCTTTTCGTAAAAGGCACTCGTCGCTGGTAGCAGTCAGGCTGTCAAGTCGTGGTTGTGTGTGCAAGTACAGTGATGGTCTTATTCCATGTACACTCCTAGATAGTCAGAAATGGTGAGTGGAGCTGTTAGCACGGGAAGATAGTCAGAAATGGTGAGTGGAGCTGTTAGCACGGGAAGATAGTCAGAAATGGTGAGTGGAGCTGTTAGCACGGGAAGATAGTCAGAAATGGTGAGTGGAGCTGTTAGCACGGGAAGATAGTCAGAAATGGTGAGTGGAGCTGTTAGCACGGGAAGATAGTCAGAAATGGTGAGTGGAGCTGTTAGCACGGGAAGATAGTCAGAAATGGTGAGTGGAGCTGTTAGCACGGGAAGATAGTCAGAAATGGTGAGTGGAGCTGTTAGCACGGGAAGGAGTGTGCCTTTAAAGTGTGCAGTTTATCCAGGAAGTACTTGTCACTTGGACACATACCAACAATGAACAGACTGGGGGGTCCATGTTTAGAGTGCGTTTTTAAATTTAGTTTTAACATAGAGGGGGAATCGAGACGAGGGTCGTGGTGTATGTATGTGTGTGTGTGTGTCTGTCTGTCTGTCTGTGCGTGTGTGTGTAGAGCGATTCAGACCAAACTACTGGACCGATCTTTATGAAATTTGACATGAGAGTTCCTGGGAATGATATCCCCGGAAGTTTGTTTTTTTCGATAAATGTATTTGATGACGTCATATCCGGCTTTTTGTAAAAGTTGAGGCGGCACTGTCACACCCTCATTAATTGAAATTTTGGCAAAGCAATCTTCAACAAAGGCCGGGGTTTGGTATTGCTTTTCAGCTTGGTGGCTTAAAAACTGATGAGTCATTAAAATGAGTCATTAAAAATCGGAAACTTGTATTTAAAAAAAACATTTTTTATTAAACGATCCAAAAACAATTTCATCTTATTCTTCGTCATTTTCTGATTCCAAAAACATATACATATGTTATATTTGGATTAAAAACAATCTCTGAAAATTAAAAATATAAAAATTATGATCAAAATTAAATTTCCGAAATCGATTTAAAAACAATTTCATATTATTCCTTGTCGGTTCCTGATTCCAAAAACATATAGATATGATATGTTTGGATTAAAAACACGCTCAGAAAGTTAAAACGAAGAGAGACACAGAAAAGCGTGCTATGCACCACAGCGAAACCACTACCGCGCTAAACAGGCTCGTCAGTTTCACTCCGTTTTGCACAAGCGGCGGACTATGGTCATTGTAAAAAAAAGATGCAGTGCGTTCAGTTTCATTCTGTGAGTTTCACAGCTTGACTAAATGTAGTAATTTCGCCTTACGCGACTTGTTTTTCTTCATTTTGACAAATCAAGAAGTGGCCTTTTAATAAATTGATTCATACAATATGCCAACTCATCATTGGAAGCAGTCAGGGGTTCGATGTGTAGCATGTGTCCAAGTGAAGTGATTGGTCACATCCCACGTAATAGCTCGGGGAGAAGGAAATGATTAGTCGATCTGTTAAACCGTGGGAATGAGTGTGCCTGTGTGTTATGCAGGTTATTCAGGAAGTACTTGCCGTGATGTGAAGAGTCACGCACCCGTACCGTCATGGCTCGTTGCGAATCATGTTAATGTCAGCATGGACGTAAAGTGTGTACACTCCATGTGTAGAGTGTCAGTTGATTCATAGGGGGATAATACTCTGATTAAAATACCAGCGCTTATTTCATAGTGTTGTTTTTATCTGTGTTTTTTCCGTCCAGACCTTGTGTCAATGATATGTGCACAACAGTGACCCTCTCCCCCACCCCCAACTTCCCCATCGCTGACCAGTTTGACAGTGCTGTATTACTGGAATTGATGCAGCAACTGTACTGTGCAAACACGAGCAGTTTAAACAAGATTGTTGTCATGGCTAAAGAAACAGAGATAGTGTGTGTTTTCTCTCTCTTCTCCCTCTTATTTTCTTCTCCTTCTTTATCAGTGAACCTCAACTTAAAAAGACATCGACTACAGAATATTTGCGTAGCTTAGGTAAGCTGTCATGATCCTTTTTTGATTAAACATTCTGTAAGACATCATCTCTGCAAAACATGATGATTGTTATCAGGAATTATGATTCTGTCAAGTAGAGATGGCAGACGCCTCTTAAACTGTGTCAACCCGTCGCTTTTCACTTCCAGCATTCCACCTGCATGTGGTCGCGTGTGGTCGCGTAATCTTTAGTTAAAACCTTATCCCTTATACCTAAAAAAAAAACATATACTGTTCAAAAAAAGAAACGCATAGCTTGTAATATTTGGTTAATTTAGTTATATGGCTACAAGGATATCCACCAAACTGCAGAAAATGTTTATCTGGTCGTCGGCCTTTTGTCCATTGCCACAAGTGAGCTCTGCACGTGACGCATGCGTTATCAGTGGCTACAATGTCAAAATTGCTCATTTGGCATGACCACTCGTCATGCTTCAGTGTAATCTCGTGAAACTCGGGGAATATTGAGCTCTCACCATGTCTTCCAAAACCCATAAAAGCGGATTGTTCGCCACAAAGAAATCAGACGACAATTCAGCGACGAAAGATGGCCCGATTGAG
>NW_027127839.1:45000-65274 GCF_037325665.1 Littorina saxatilis | reverse complement strand
AGCCTGATCATAGTATGAACTGGGCCAAGTGTACTTAACCAAGCTAGCGGCATGAAGCTTAAGCCTGATCATAGTATGAACTGGGCCAAGTGTACTTAACCAAGCTAGCGGCATGAAGCTTAAGCCTGATCATAGTATGAACTGGGCCAAGTGTACTTAACCAAGCTAGCGGCATGAAGCTTAAGCCTGATCATAGTATGAACTGGGCCAAGTGTACTTAACCAAGCTAGCGGCATGAAGCTTAAGCCTGATCATAGTATGAACTGGGCCAATTGCGCTTCATGAAGCCCGCGGCATGAAGCTTTGGCACTTCGAATTCATTTTCTCTAAAAAGACTTCGCGACGCGTCAACCTCGGGCTCAAAAGACAAACTCCAGAGAAAAAAACCTCTGTCGGTTTTGTATGGTTTGGGAAAATAATGAATACTCTTGCCTTTATTGAGGCAAGCTTTGTCCACGTGACATTATAGGCCAGTCACGAGCGAGGGGCGTGTCTCAAACTCGTGGACACGGAGCACGTGAGGAAATCTTGTCCCAATGATAGCCAGAGTATTCACTCTGTCACAACCAATACAAACCCGACATCGTTATAATTGCCGAATTTAGGAATGCCTTGACACTGTCTCACCTTCTACCGTCATGAAGTCGGCGAAGTTCCAGACCATCTCACCCACGAGGTACTGTGCGCGGTACGTGTCAAACGTCTTGTGGTACTCCGACATGAAGTCTGTCTGGTACTCCTCCGTGAACACGAACGACGGCTCCTGTGGAAAGCACGCGAAACAGGTTGTTTGGTATTTGGTACATTAGTATTTGGCACATATTTATTTTTTTTGCTCCTCAAAGAAATTCGGGATATTATTCCTTGTGATAGCGTGCAATGACAGAACTGCGCTACCCATCTCTCTATTGTTTTCTTCAATGCTTGGATTCGTTTTTTTCTAAGGCCTTAACTTTTTGCTGTGATTTAAGGATCTGTATCGTGCGCATGCTTGTACACGGGGGTGTTTTCACAAACGTTGACTCTGGAAATAAATCCCTTGCGAACATTGAGGTTCGGAACCATTGCCGATAGCGTACATTGGTTTCAAAGCTAGCACCGCTACCGACTGAGCTATCTCCTCGCCCCATTAGACACGGACATTTGGGGCATGTTTGAAATCAATACGGCACATGATAGTTCATTTGGCACATGCATGGTCAACGTGATGTGGATGTGAACAGCTAGCTGTGACACAACTCACCTCGTGCATACCGGCGATAGTGTCAGCCCCGTACTCTGTGATCAGGATCGGCTTGTCGTGGTGCTTGTTGCGCCAGCTTTTCAGGTCGTCAGACAAATGACCCTGGATGACCTCTGTGTGGCCCGTGTCGGTGTACCACCCGTAGTAACGGTTGATGGAAATGACGTCCACAAATTGAACCTGAAAGGACAATACACTAAGAGGTGAAGAAACACGGCTTCTGCAGATCAAACAGTTCGCACAATGTGTTACAATACACTAAGAGGTGAAGAAACACGGCTTCTGCAGATCAAACAGTTCGCACAATGTGTTACAATACACTAAGAGGTGAAGAAACACGGCTTCTGCAGATCGAACAGTTCGCACAATGTGTTACAATACACTAAGAGGTGAAGAAACACGGCTTCTGCAGATCAAACAGTTCGCACAATGTGTTACAATACAGCTGGGCACAGACTTGGCACGGCGTGCGGGCGTGTTGTCAGTATTACAGGACAGTAAAGATGTGATATGAAACGTGTCAATCTCGCAGTGTTGTCAGTATTACAGGACAGTAAAGATGTGATATGAAACGTGTCAATCTCGCAGTGTTGTCAGTATTACAGGACAGTAAAGATGTGATATGAAACGTGTCAATCTCGCAGTGTTGTCAGTATTACAGGACAGTAAAGATGTGATATGAAACGTGTCAATCTCGCAGTGTTGTCAGTATTACAGGACAGTAAAGATGTGATATGAAACGTGTCAATCTCGCAGTGTTGTCAGTATTACAGGACAGTAAAGATGTGATATGAAACGTGTCAATCTCGCAGTGTTGTCAGTATTACAGGACAGTAAAGATGTGATATAAACGTGTCAATCTCGCAGTGTTGTCAGTATTACAGGACAGTAAAGATGTGATATGAAACGTGTCAATCTCACAGTGTTGTCTACAGGTATTACAGGACAGTAAAGATGTGATATGAAACGTGTCAATCGGGCACAAGACAACGTGACACACTCACCACGCGGTCGTCACTGGCGGCATGCATCGTGGCGAAGGTGATGGGTCTGGTGGGGTCCAGCTGACGTGTATGTTGGATGACGTCTCTGTAAAATGAACATGACGTCAGGGGAGCATAGCAGAGAGCTGGGCATTTAACGACACATGCACAGTCTGGTGGTGACCTTACAATTAATTTTCGTTCTCAAATTCTTTGTGACTTCTTCGAGAGACACCCATAAGAAGGAACAGAATGCTTACGTGACGCCATTACTCACGTTATGACGTCTTTTCGAACTTTGTTGATCTTTTTACGTCAGATATTTCACTTCAATAGAGAGGGTCGAAATGAGACGTTCTTTTATTTTATTTTATTTAATCGATATCGTAGGCCTATGTCTTACATGGGCAAACCAGCATAACTTAAATCCAGCTTCTGTCTTGCTGTACAGGAGTGCACACCAAACTCCGTGAACTCACATGAAGTACACTCTAAACTGAAGAGTTTCCATTTTGAACACCCTTTCTGTAACAAGTATTGAACATTATAAGCTTTTTTGTCGGTCCGAGCGGGAGCATATCGTCATTTGTTTCATATTTAACCGCGGCCTTCGGCCTTGGTCAATAAACATGAACCAAAAGTTGATATGCCCCCCCCCCCCCCCCCCCCCGAGGACCGACACAAAAGCTGGTCTGACAACAAACCACCAAGCATCGTTTTTGTCATCATTTTGGTGGTGCGAAATTAAGTGCAAAATCAACACAGGGAGCCATGCTTTAAAACCGCGAGTTCTATTTTGAAGATACATGTTTTGGGGCCACAGCACGTTGTTGCAAACAAAGCTGGCGGGTGAAAGCAAGTTTCTACGCACTCCATGACTTTGTAAAAAGACAACACATATCGCTAGGTTTCATTTGTTTGTAATAAAGCATGAATTTATGACCTTTCATAAAGTTGTTTTGTTTTTTGTATACTTTTGCCAGTTTGCCAGTTCGTCTTTGGAACTTAGCGAAGCAGTGTCGTCTGGTCTAGGTCTGGGTAAACGCTAATGAAAAGAGCCGAAGAATCACCGAGCGTTTCTATTGGGTTTGCTTTTGATTATCCATGTAACCTGCTTCTGCAACTATGGGAACCAGGGATTCATTGCATGGGGAACATGAGATTTATTTCACAGCTGGTTATGAATGAAAACTCGTGAAAATGATGACAAAGTGTATATTATAGTTGAAGCAAAAGGTAGCACGTGGTAAACACTAGTGTTCAGTGGAATTCGCCTATTTAGAGTGGTGCAGTGAATTACATCATATGACGTCACTCACTTGGATGACATCATATGACGTCACTCACTGGGATTACATCATACGACGTCACTCACTTGAAGTAAGGCTCTGCCTGATGCATGTTGGATGACGGCTCGTTGGCCACGGACCACATGACGACAGAGGGTCTGTTCTTGTCACGCTGCACCAACTCCGTCATCACGTCCTTGTGGTGGGACAGGGATACCGCGCCAAAGTTCTCTGCCCTTGGAACACAATATAACACAATATGTACACAGACTGAGCCAAAGGTATCTGCCCTTGGAACACAATATAACATGTTCACAGTCTGGGCCATAGTTCTGTGTCCCTATAACACAATGTGCAGTCTGTGGGTTTGGTACAAACAGGGAGACAGTGTGTCCCTATAACACAATGTGCAGTCTGTGGGTTTGGTACAAACAGGGAGACAGTGTGTCCCTATAACACAACATGCAGTCTGTGGGTTTGGTACAAACAGGGAGACAGTATGTCCCTTTAACACAACATGCAGTCTGTGGGTTTGGTACAAACAGGGAGACAGTGTGTCCTTATAACACAATGTGCAGTCTGTGGGTTTGGTACAAACAGGGAGACAGTGTGTCCCTATAACACAACATGCAGTCTGTGGGTTTGGTACAAACAGGGAGACAGTATGTCCCTTTAACACAACATGCAGTCTGTGGGTTTGGTACAAACAGGGAGACAGTGTGTCCCTATACCACAACATGCAGTCTGTGGGTTTGGTACAAACAGGGAGACAGTGTGTCCCTATAACACAATGTGCAGTCAATGGGTTTGGTACAAACAGGGAGACAGTGTGTCCCTATAACACAATGTGCAGTCTGTGGGTTTGGTACAAACAGGGAGACAGTGTGTCCCTATAACACAATGTGCAGTCTGTGGGTTTGGTACAAACAGGGAGACAGTGTGTCCCTAGTAACATTATATACAGCGCCTAGTCACTCACTTCTTGATGCCCACAGCCGGACTCTCGTCGATAACCACCACCCCCTGTTGGTCAGCCTGGTCCATCATCTCCTCGGAGTATGGGTAGTGCGACGTGCGGAAACAGTTGGCGCCCAGCCACTTGATCATGACGAAGTCTCGTGCTATCAGTGGGTAGTCCAGCCCCTTACCGCGGATCTGTCAACACGGCACCCGGAGAAGTCCAGGTTTGACACCCAGGTATACTACGGGGTGTATATGTTTCACTGTGTATGTTTGTTTGTTTGTTTGTCTGTTTGTCTGTCTGTCTCTCGGTTTGTCTGTCTCTTTGTTTTTCAGCGCTTAAATCTATGGTGTGTATGGGTCGATTGAGCTGAAAGTATGTGTGCAGCTTGGAAGTGGACATACAACCTTGACACGCCTACACACAGCCAGCGAGAGAATGAATTGGACGTTACGGTTTCTTCCAGGACGCGTGTTTGACACAAACATGTGACGTCGCTACAATATGCAGTACGCAATTTAGAATCCCTTATTTATGTTGAACGCAGGGCTGACGTTAACTATGCATGCAGAAACAGGTAGATAAAGCAGGGCTGACGTTAACTATGCATGCAGAATCATGTAGATAAAGCAGGGCTGACGTTAACTATGCATGCAGAATCATGTAGATAAAGCAGGGCTGACGTTAACTGTGCATGCAGAATCATGCAGAGAAGGTGTGGAGAAGAAGCTTGTGTCAGCGTGTAACGGTCATCATGCCATACTGACGTCATCGTATAACAGTCATCATACTCACATCAGCGTGTAACGGTCGTCACGCCATACTGACGTCATCGTATAACAGTCATCATACTCACATCAGCATGTAACGGTCGTCATGCCATACTGACGTCATCGTATAACGGTGATCATACTCACGTCAGCGTCCTCGTGCTTGGCCACGCCCAGACAGTAGAAGGGTTTGCTGTTGATGAGCAGCTGGCTGTCGGTCGCCTGCACGGTGCGGATACCGAACATCTGGCGGTACACGTCACCCGTAGACACGTTCACCTGCACACAGGTAAACAGGAAACGTACAGTTTATTCACAGACCATGCCCACAGGTAAATAGGAACCGTACAGTTCATTCACAGACCATGCACACCGGTAAACACGAAACGTACAATTCATTCACAGACCATGCCCACAGGTAAACACGAAACGTACAGTTCATTCACAGACCATGCTCACAGGTAAACATGGAACGTACAGTTCATTCACAGACCATGCACACAGGTAAACACGAAACGTACAGTTCATTCACAGACCATGCACACAGGTAAACATGGAACGTACAGTTCATTCACAGACCATGCACACAGGTAAACACGAAACGTACAGTTCATTCACAGACCATGCACACAGGTAAACATGGAACGTACAGTTCATTCACAGACCATGCCCACAGGTAAACACGAAACGTACAGTTCATTCACAGACCATGCACACAGGTAAACATGGAACGTACAGTTCATTCACAGACCATGCCCACAGGTAAACACGAGACGTACAGTTCATTCACAGACCATGCCCACAGGTAAACACGAAACGTACAGTTCATTCACAGACCATGCCCACAGGTAAACATGGAACGTACAGTTCATTCACAGACCATGCCCACAGGTAAACATGGAACGTACAGTTCATTCACAGACCATGCACACAGGTAAACACGAAACGTACAGTTCATTCACAGACCATGCCCACAGGTAAACATGGAACGTACAGTTCATTCACAGACCATGCACACAGGTAAACATGGAACGTACAGTTCATTCACAGACCATGCCCACAGGTAAACATGGAACGTACAGTTCATTCACAGACCATGCCCACAGGTAAACATGGAACGTACAGTTCATTCACAGACCATGCCCACAGGTAAACATGGAACGTACAGTTCATTCACAGACCATGCCCACAGGTAAACAGGAAACGTACAGTTCATTCACAGACCATGCCCACAGGATAACACGAAACGTACAGTTCATTCACAGACCATGCCCACAGGTAAACATGGAACGTACAGTTCATTCACAGACCATGCACACAGGTAAACACGAAACGTACAGTTCATTCACAGACCATGCACACAGGTAAACAGGAAACGTACAGTTCATTCACAGACCATGCACACAGGTAAACATGGAACGTACAGTTCATTCACAGACCATGCCCACAGGTAAACATGGAACGTACAGTTCATTCACAGACCATGCACACAGGTAAACACGAGACGTACAGTTCATTCACAGACCATGCCCACAGGTAAACACGAAACGTACAGTTCATTCACAGACCATGCACACAGGTAAACACGAAACGTACAGTTCATTCACAGACCATGCCCACAGGTAAACATGGAACGTACAGTTCATTCACAGACCATGCACACAGGTAAACACGAAACGTACAGTTCATTCACAGACCATGCACACAGGTAAACACGAAACGTACAGTTCATTCACAGACCATGCACACAGGTAAACACGAAACGTACAGTTCATTCACAGACCATGCCCACAGGTAAACATGGAACGTACAGTTCATTCACAGACCATGCACACAGGTAAACACGAAACGTACAGTTCATTCACAGACCATGCCCACAGGTAAACACGAAACGTACAGTTCATTCACAGACCATGCCCACAGGTAAACACGAAACGTACAGTTCATTCACAGACCAAGCACACAGGTAAACACGAAACGTACAGTTCATTCACAGACCATGCACACAGGTAAACACGAAACGTACAGTTCATTCACAGACCAAGCACACAGGTAAACACGAAACGTACAGTTCATTCACAGACCATGCCCACAGGTAAACACGAAACGTACAGTTCATTCACAGACCATGCCCACAGGTAAACACGAGACGTACAGTTCATTCACAGACCATGCCCACAGGTAAACACGAAACGTACAGTTCATTCACAGACCATACCCACAGGTAAACACGAGACGTAACATTTATTCACAGATCAAACATTATCCTACTGCGCGGCCCGTGACACAAAGGTTCTACACCTCCTCTTCTTTTCATTTTAATGAGAAATAATCACTGGTCAAATAACTAAAAAGTCTCAATCGGAAGTTTGGGAGCCAACGGTCGGTCTAATTCAAAGAGTTTCTAAAATGTTAACAGCCATAAAGACAACAACAGTGCCTGCGGGTACAAATCGCCTTGATGAAACAGACGAGATGTGTTTGGATTAAACTTTAAAAAGCGCGGCGACAGCAAAGCCAGTTGTGGTAGTTGCACGGCTATCAAGGTGGTCTTAATCGTCATCTTGCCAGCATCGCCACACGATTCTTGCGCCATCATCACAATCACAACCACGACCACCACCATAAACATCAGCAACAATACCTTGGAAGTGTACATATACCCGGGGTCAAACGGTTTCATGGTCCACGGCCACCAGAATCGTCATCATCACCTCCACCACCACTACCACCATGAAAAACAACAGCAACGATACCTTGAGAGTGTACATATACCCGGGGTCAGACGGCTTCATGGTCCACGGCCACCAGAATCGCGCGTTGTTCACCTCCACTGTCCCCGTCAGGCTGGTGACCGGATGTGACGTCACCGTGTTTCCATCGCGATCCTCCACACTGATCTCCACGCCAGGGGGAGAGTCACCGCTGCTGCCCCCTAGCGTGATGGTGTAGTTCACCTCACCTGGACATCACATCGCGTGTTATACAGGTGTTTTACAGGTGTTGTATGTACTTGTGCTATACAGGTGTAATACTTGGGGGAGAGTGACCGCTGCCGCCCCCTAGCGTGATGGTGTAGTTTACCTCACCTGGACATCACATCGCGTGTTAAACAGGTGTTATACAGGTGTTTTACAAACCCAACGCGACACCAAATGTTTAATGTTTGCACAGAGGATTGAATTCTTATTCATATGAATTACATATTATGGTCCCCGAGTACGCTAGTACAAGGGTCCAGCAGACTTTAATTGTGTGTCTGTCTGTCTGTGTGTCTCGACTTAACAGCTTATTGCTGGGAAACTACTGGGCGCAGTTCGTTCAAAAGTTGATACACTAACTTGATAATAGGTCCGATTGATCGTATTAAAACTTCACAATGTTACCTGGGACCTAAATGCGAAATAAATCACAAAAACGACTCTTAACGGCGGGCGGAATTCGCGGTGGGATAGAACTGCGATTCGGCTGATAGAACGGTGCAAGGTCTCGGCCAACCAAGACTACGGCATACTCGTAGTAAAGCCGCCGAATGGTACCGTAAATGCCTCCCTGTAGTCTTTTTCTCTCGCGCGGTGTGTGTGTGTGTTCATTTTGTGCACATGTGTTAGTGTTACTGTTTGTGTGTGTGTGTGTGTGTGTGTGTTTGTGTGTGTGTGCCGTGTGTGTGTGTGTGTGTGTGTGCGTGCATGAGTCTGTACTCGTGTGTGTGTGTGTGTGTGTGTGTGTGTGTGTGTGTGTGTGTGTGTGTGTGTGTGTGTGTGTGTGTGTGTGTAAGAAAGAAAGAGAGAGAGGGGGTGAGGGAGAGAGAGAGAGAGAGTGTGTGTGTGTGTGTGTGTGTGTGTGTGTGTGTGTGTGTGTGTGTGTGTGTGTGTGTGTGTGTGTGTGTGTGTGTGTGTGTGTGTGTGTGAATGTCTGAAGAGTACTCGGGTCCAGCGCGAGCGTTTTTTCTGTTTTCAAGTGTTAAACTGTAGTGTTTCAGCCAACTTACCGTTGTTACCGTTGATGGAGGTGGTGATGGTGACGTCATCAACATAGACGCGGGGCGTGACGTAGAGGTGCACGTGACGGTGGATGCCGGCGTAGTTGAAGAAATCCATTTGCACGTTCTGCACGAAGTAGTGCGGGGGGTACCTGACACGACACAGCGTTAACGGTGTTAACAACACTACATGGGTAGCTGACACGACACAGCGTTACCGGTGTTAACAACACTACATGGGTAGCTGACACGACACAGCGTTACCGGTGTTAACAACACTACATGGGTAGCTGACACGACACAGCGTTAACGGTGTTAACAACACTACATGGGTAGCTGACACGACACAGCGTTAACGGTGTTAACAACACTACATGGGTAGCTGACACGACACAGCGTTAACGGTGTTAACAACACTACATGGGTAGCTGACACGACACAGCGTTAACGGTGTTAACAACACTACATGGGTAGCTGACACGACACAGCGTTAACGGTGTTAACAACACTACATGGGTAGCTGACACGACACAGCGTTAACGGTGTTAACAACACTACATGGGTAGCTGACACGACACAGCGTTAACGGTGTTAACAACACTACATGGGTAGCTGACACGACACAGCGTTACTGGTGTTAACAACACTACATGGGTAGCTGACACGACACAGCGTTACAGGTGTTAACAACACTACATGGGTAGCTGACACGACACAGCGTTACCGGTGTTAACAACACTACATGGGTAGCTGACACGACACAGCGTTACCGGTGTTAACAACACTACATGGGTAGCTGACACGACACAGCGTTACCGGTGTTAACAACACTACATGGGTAGCTGACACGACACAGCGTTACCGGTGTTAACAACGCTACACGTGTGTTATAAAGGCGGTACCTGACAAGACACAACTTTACCGGTGTTAACAACGCTACACGTGTGTTATAAAGGCGGTACCTGACAAGATACAGCGTTACCGGTGTTAACAACGCTACACGTGTGTTATAAAGGCGGTACCTGACAAGATACAGCGTTACCGGTGTTAACAACGCTACACGTGTGTTATAAAGGCGGTAGGTGCTCAGTGTAAGCCATGACGAAAACAACAAATACGTCCAGGCTTTTGAACATGAAGCGAGCGACCTTCCATTGCACACAGCATACGGTATGTGGCGACTGTGGTTTTTTCACTATCTTTTTTTACGAACTATCATCGTGACCGTTGACTGACCATGTCATAAACATCACTGCAGAACACACTGAGTCGCGGTGTGAAAGTGTGAACCCATGGTGAGCTCCAGTGTCCCCACGGTGTCGTGATGAGAAATGTAAACCCAGAGAGAGTGACCAGAGGTGACGACTGAAGTACAAAGACAGAGAGAGTGACCAGAGGTGACGACTGAAGTACAAAGACAGAGAGAGTGACCAGAGGTGACGACTAAACTAGTACAAAGACAGAGAGAGTGACCAGAGGTACCGACTGAAGTACAAAGACAGAGAGAGTGACCACAGGTGACGACTCAGTGAAGTACTGCAAAGACAGAGTCGAGAGTGACCAGGGGTGACGACTGAGATTTAAGACAGAGAGAGTGCATGACCACTGAGAGGTGACGACTGAAGTACAAAGACAGAATTAAAGAGTGACCACTCAAGAGGTGACGACTCACTTGGCGCCGCCATGGAAGGACAGCGAGCCAGGGGGCAGTGTTGTGGCTAGCAGCGTGTTGTTGACCGCCACGGTCAGTCGGTTAGGACCGTTAAAGTTGACCGCCGAGTTGACCTCCCCTTCAAACGGCAAGTGACCCCCGTCATGGCGCATCACCTCCTGACCGTTCACCCACTGCAAGACACGCGGTACATAGATTACACACTGTGCACGACACGCGGTACATAGATTACACACTGTGCAAGACACGCAGTACATAGATTACACACTGTGCACGACACGCGGTACATAGATTACACACTGTGCAAGACACGTGGTACATAGATTACACACTGTGCACGACACGCGGTACATAGATTACACACTGTGCAAGACACACGGTACATAGATTACACACTGTGCAAGACACGCGGTACATAGATTACACACTGTGCAAGACACACGGTACATAGATTACACACTGTGCAAGACACGCGGTACATAGATTACACACTGTGCACAACACGCGGTACATAGATTACACACTGTGCAAGACACGCGGTACATAGATTACACACTGTGCACGACACGCGGTACATAGATTACACACTGTGCAAGACACGCAGTACATAGATTACACACTGTGCACGACACGCGGTACATAGATTACACACTGTGCAAGACACGTGGTACATAGATTACACACTGTGCACGAAACGCGGTACATAAATTACACACTACAAACATCGCACACTGTCCATGTGTTCATTTTGTCAGACAACACACTTGGCAATACACGGGTAAAAGCAAACAGTTGGCTTGGAAAGATTGATACTTTTGGCCAGTCGATTATTGTCAAGAGGAACCGGGCCATTGCATGATTGTTTTTCGAATGAGCGTCACTGTGTTTTGTGAAGGTGTATAAACTAAGTCCTTAGGTTCTTTGAAATGTATCCCATGTGCATCAACATCTCTGTATGTTGGTTTTTCTTCTGAATCAAATCAACGCGATCAGAGCAATATAATTTGTTTAGATTATTGAGTTTTAAGGAAGTTCATTGCCGTTGCTTACACGGTCGTCGGTACGCACGGCCCAACCTTGAACAAACCTGTTCACTGCCGTTCTCTGGCCACCAACAGATGTCTCTGCCGGTCGTCGGTACGCACGGCCCAACCTTGAACAAACCTGTTCACTCTGCCGTTCTCTGGCCACGAACAGATGTGTCTGCCGTTCTCTGGCCACGAAGAGATGTGTCTGCCGTTCTCTGGCCACGAACAGATGTGTCTGCCGTTCTCTGGCCACGAACAGATGTGTCTGCCGTTCTCTGGCCACGAACAGGTGTGTCTGCCGTTCTCTGGCCACGAACAGATGTCTCTGCCGTTCTGCCCCCCCCCCCCCCCCCCCCCCCGCACCCCTCCACCTCCTTCCCGACAACACTGTACTCACCACCACAGAGTAGTAGTGAGCACTGCCCAGTCTGAGCATCACACGCTGGTCCCGCCAGTCTGAAGGCACGAAGAACTGGGTCTCGTACCACACCCAGCCCACGAAGTCTCGCAGCGCCTTGTCGTTGTAGATATCGTTGTAACTGGACGGCACGGGCATGGGCATGACGTCACCACTCTGAAACGGAAACCCACCTGCACTTACATCACAGCTTTGCGGGGTTAGGAGTTGGATACGCATCACTTTCTGCTGTCGAGAATGTCGTGCGTGAAAGGGTCAAAATGGCCTACCCATCAGGCCTCTGTGAAGGGCTATAGTAAAAGGGTCAATATGGCCTCCCATCAGGACTATGTGAAGGGCTATAGTAAAAGGGTCAAAATGGCCTACCCATCAGGCCTCTGTGAAGGGCTATAGTAAAAGGGTCAATATGGCCTACCCATCAGGCCTCTCTGAAGGGCTATAGTAAAAGGGTCAATATGGCCTACCCATCAGGACTATGTAAAGGGCTATAGCAAAAGGGTCAATATGGCCTACCCATCACGCCTCTGTGAAGGACTATAGTAAAAGGGTCAATATGGCCTACCCATCAGGACTATGTAAAGGGCTATCCAGGTTTCCCAATTGCTTCGTTTCCGGCCGATTTATGTGGAGCACGTGATGCGCACAAAAAAATATTGGCGGTCTAGAAGTGTCGTCTGCGCAATGATCGCGGCGGCGCCCGCGGCTTTCTTGACCACCAAGGACGACATCGCACGTTGTGATACGTCATTCGTTAGACCTCAATAGTAAAAGGGTCAACATGGCCTACCCACCAGGCCTATGTAAAGGGCTATAGTAAAATGGTCAAACAACTCATATTGTTTTCGACGTCAAGCACTTTACTTTTATTTTTCTTGAAACTATTAGCCCCCCCCCCCCCCCCCCCCCCCCCCCCCTTCTCAAGAAAACAAAACTAAAAACAAACAGATGTCTTGTGCCTCTGCGATCTGACACGAATGCTACCTCGACCTCATTTTAGGTTCAAAGACATTCAATCATAAAACAAAGAAACCTTGCACTGATCAGACATATAAGCACGCGGGTGTACCGAAAACGAATAGAAGCTTCTGCCAGCCGTGCTGATAAGGCTGAACAATGGCTGGCAATGACCTTGGCGGGACAACCCACAACTAGTAGCACAGCACAGTACAGAGGATTGTGACACACACACACACACACACACACACACACACACACACACACACAAACACACATACACACACACGCACGCACGCACGCATGCTCACACACACACACACACACACACACACACACACACACACACACACACACACACACACTTACACACAGAGGCAAAACTACGAAGTTTGGCAGACACAAGCTTGTCCCGCATCAATCAATATAAGAGTGGCGGTGGATGAGTGCGTCCAGCATGTGACGGTGTTACAACCTGTTGCTCTGTGTTGACCGTGCTTGTTAGGGAACAGTCGGGCTATTTGTATAGAGAAACCCGTTTTCCTCTGGACATGATTTGTCTGATATGTGATGCTATTCGGATTGTTACCAGCAAATAAATGTGTTAACAGTACAGTCGATCCTGTCTATGACGACCATGGGGGGAGCGACCAAAATTGGTCTCCACAGATAGGTGGTCGCTATGGGAAGGTGAAATACGTAGACAGGTGGTCGCTATGGGAAAGGGAATTATTTAGACAGATTGTCACAATGGTAAAGTGAATTATATAGACAGGTTGTTGCTATGTGAAAGTGAATTATATAGACAGGTGGTCGCTATGGGAAAGGGAATTATATGGACATGTGGTCACTATGTGAAGGTGAATTATATAGACAGGTGGTCGCTATGGGAAGGTGAATTATATAACAGGTGGTCGCTATAGGAAGGTGAATGATATAGACAGGTTGTTGCAATGGGAAGGTGAATCATATAGACAGGTGGTCACTATGTGAAGGTGAATTACATAGACAGGTGGTCGCTATGGGAAAGGGAATTATATAGACAGGTGGTCACTATGTGAAGGTGAATTATATATACAGGTGGTCACTATGTGAAGGTGAATTAAATAGACAGGTTGTCGCTATGGAAAGGTGAATTACATAGACAGGTGGTCAATATGGGAAGGTGAATTATATAGACAGGTGGTCGCTATGGGAAAGTGAATTATATAGACAGGTGGTCGCTATAGGAAGGTGAATTATATAGACAGGTTGTTGCTATGGGAAGGTGAATTATATAGACAGGTGGTCGCTATGTGAAGGTGAATTACATAGACAGGTGGTCGCTATGGGAAAGGGAATTATATAGACAGGTGGTCACTATATGAAGGTGAATTATTTAGACAGGTGGTCACTATGTGAAGGTGAATTAAATAGACAGGTTGTCGCTATGTAAAGGTGAATAACATAGACAGGTGGTCGCTATGGGAAGGTGAATTATATAGACAGGTGGTCACTATGTGAAGGTGAATTACATAGACAGGTGGTCGCTATGGAAAGGTGAATTACATAGACAGGTGGTCGCTATGGGAAGGTGAATTATACAGACAGGTGGTCGCTATGGAAAAGTGAATTACATAGACTGGTTTTCGCTTTGGTAAGGTGAATGATATAGACAAGTTGTCGCTATGGGAAGGTGAATTACATAGACAGGTTGTCGCTATGAGAAGGTGAACTATATAAATAGGTTGTTCGTAAATGAAGTGAATTATATAGACTGGTGGTCGCTATGGAAAGGTGAATTACATAGACTGGTTTTCGCTATGGAAAGGTGAATGATATAGACAAGTTGTCGCTATGGAAAGGTGAATGATATAGACAAGTTGTCGCTATGGGAAGGTGAATTACATAGACAGGTTGTCGCTATGAGAAGGTGAAATATATAAATAGGTTGTTCGTAAATGAAGGTGAATTAGATAGACAGGTGGTCGCTATGGAAAGATGAATTATATAGACAGGTGGTTGCTATGGAAAGGTGAATTATATAGGCAGGTGGTCGCTATAGGAAGGTGAATTATATAGACAGGTTGTTGCTATAGGAAGGTTAATTATATAGAAAGGTGTTCGCTATGGGAAGGTGAATTATATAAACAGGTAGTCGCAATGGTAAGGTGAATTATATAGACAGGTGTTCGCTATAGGAAGGTGAATTA
The DNA here is from genome assembly GCF_037325665.1 of Littorina saxatilis. NCBI lineage: Eukaryota > Metazoa > Mollusca > Gastropoda > Littorinimorpha > Littorinidae > Littorina > Littorina saxatilis. The sequence goes on along the minus strand of NW_027127839.1, from coordinate 49,782 downwards.
TATAGACAGGTTGTTGCTATGAAAAGGTGAATTATATAGTCAGGTGATCGCTATTTAAAGGTGCATTATATAGACAGGTGGTCGCTATGGGAAAGTGAATTACATAGACAGGTGGTCACTATGTGAAGGTGAATGATATAGACAGATGGTCCCTATGGGAAGGTGAATTACATATAGACAGGTTGTTGCTATGTGAAGGTGAATGATATAGACAGATGGTCGCTATGGAAAGGTGAATTACATAGACAGGTGGTCGCTATGGGAAAGTGAATTACACAGACAGGTGGTCGCTATGGGAAAGTGAATTACATAGACAGGTGGTCGCTATGGGAAAGTGAATTACATAGACAGGTGGTCGCTATGGAAAGGTGAACTATATAGACAGGTTGTTGCTATGGAAAGGTGAATTATATAGACAGGTTGTTGCTATGAAAAAATGAATTATATAGACAGGTGGTCGCTATGGAAAGGTGAATTATATAGACAGGTTGTTGCTAAGGGAAGGTGAATTATATAGACAGGTGTTCGCTATGAAAAGATAAATTATATAGACAGGTGGTCGCTATGGAAAGGTGAATTATCCTACATACGTGAGAGAGACACTTGTGAGATAATAATCGTTCAAATCACACGTGTGTATATCATGTAAATGAGGTCATGTCAAGCAAGTCTGGCAGGGACCTGTTTTTCCACTGCTTAAGATGCCAAAGTCACCGATAGACAAACATTATAGAAAAAAAAATTGCACTCGCTAATTACCCTCGATGAATTTTTAGAACGAACACGTCACACCACACTTTCAGAGTGACGTTTCTTTACTTTGACGTGATAGATTGCACACGAGGCTTTAGAAGAGATCGAGGTTCCAAAACAAGCGTCTTCAAATTAGCTGCCTCGACTGCAGGACATTTTCAGTAAAATACACGTACGTAAGTACAGTATGTAGGATAAACAGAATACTACATGGCTTGCTGTGTCGTACCAGATTTACACTCGTTGCTTTTTCAAATAGTGAACAGTTCGCTTTCGCTCGCAGTTCAATATTTTAAAAAACCCAACTCGTGTAAATCTGGTACAATACAGCAAGCCATGTAGTGTTCTCTAGTTATATAGACAGGTGGTCGCTATGGGAAGGTGAATTACATATAGACAGGTTGTTGCTATGTGAAGGTGAATGATATAGACAGGTGGTCGCTATGGTAAAGTGAATTATATAGACAGGTTGTTGCTATGGGAAGGTGAAATACATAGACAAGTGGTCGCTATGGGAGGGTGAATTACATTACAGGTGGTCGCTATGGGAAAGTGAATTATATATATAGGTGGTTGCTATGGGAGGGTGAATTATATAGACAGGTGGTCGCTATTTGAAAGTGAATTATATAGGAAGAAAGAACTCGTTGGGGAGCCCTTGTGCTGGTCGCTATGGGGAGGTGCACGTTAATAATAATAATAATAACGATTACTTATATAGCGCGTAAACCTCGTGGTGACAAGCCCAGAGCGCTTTACACTTACATAATCATAATACAAACAAGGAAAGAGAACTAAATCCGAATAAATTCAAACATAGTCACACACACCCACACACGCACGCACACACACACGCACGCACGTTATTGAGAGGGTCTCGCCAGCGCAAATGCGACTGTAAGTTGGATGTTTAGTTTGCTGGCTGGCTGTGAGGGTGTTTCATGCAGTGTTTACTCACGGCAGACAGTGGTTGACTCCACCAGCTGTGCTGAAAACTGTCGTTCCTCGAGTTGGAATAATCAGCCCTGAAATCCCACATCCCATCCAGGGTTTTGACGACGCGACTCTCCGAGTCTCGGGGGTACAGGCTGCCCGCACACGCAACGGAGACAGCTAGACCCAAGATAAGCAGGCTGGGTGGTAGGCACTCTGCCGCCATCTTGCCCTGTCTCAGTTAAGACTGACATGTCGGTGACGCTCGCTCGCTTTTATACACGCTGGGGAGGCCACTGCAATCTGGTGCTCTCCATAGATCGAAAGTTAACAAATGCTCAAACAGTATTTTTGATTAAAATGTTTGTAAGAGAAAATGTAAGTTTTACGCCCTCACGTCAAAGCCATTAGGGGCATGTTGCACGGGAAAACCCGGCTTTGTATGAAAATAAAAAATAAAAATGCAGGGAGGAAGAGGAGAAGCCAGGCTGTCACCTCCTGAGCGATGCTGTGGAGCGATGTTCGCCGGCAATGGTCTGTCACGGAAGAAGCCCTGATGATTTGTTGGGAGGCGGAGAGAGAGAGAGAGAGAGAGAGAGAGAGAGAGAGAGACAATGACAATGACAATGACAAATCTTTATTTTTCGAGGGTGACAAGAATAAGCATAGGTATGCTTTTTTGCATCTGGCCCTCGCCCTAAAGAGGGACTAAACTATTTTACTATAACTATGACTAGGGAAAAAAAGGTTACATAAAAACATTAATGGTAGAACATATAAGTTTATGTACATGAAGCGCATTATGTAGAAGCATTGTAGATCATAAGGTAGTGTTCAAAATTGGGTGTAAAGCAATGAAGATAAACGGAAAGTAACCCAACAATACATTAGCTCAGCAAAACAATGTATTACAGAGCCAAATCTTCGTGATTTTGTCACAATAAACCATAATTCCGATAATGAACAACTGTATACAAAGAAAACATACCAATCAAGTTTATTTGTTCATAGAGTTCATTAAATGGAAAGAATATTTGGTTCTAAAAGAATCTGTGTTGGTGGATTGCCGCAGGGCGTCCGGAAGAGCGTTCCAGAGGCTGCTTCCTGAATAAACAAGACTTGATTTAAATAGGTCTATCCTAGGAAGAGGAGTGTTTAGTTTTATAAAGTGGTGCGAATTCTTCAAAGAGAACTTTGAGCAAATGGTTTCGGGTGCATTTTCTGTCATAATTTTATGCATCATTATTCCTTTGTTGTAATTCATTCTTGACTTCAGAGGTAGGACCCCTATGTTGATGTAGTCTGAGTCGGTGAGAGTAGTCTGTTTGAGTAATACTACTTTTAGCGCTCTTTTGTGTAATCTGCTGAGTAGCTTTAGGGAATTATCACTTGCAGAGTCCCATAGAGTGGATGCGTAATCAATAAGAGACTGAATATGAGCAGTGAAAAATAACTTCCTGGCTTGACAATTAAGGAAGTGTTTAATTCTAGATAAGAGGTACACTTTCTTTGACACTAATTTACTAAGTTGTTCAATGTGAGTTGACCAAGACAGGTTGTTATCGATGTGGACACCTAGAACTTTGTGATGGTCGACTTTTTCCACTATATTGCCGTCAATCATTAAATCGGGACCAGTTGAGGTAAAATTCTGTCGTTTTTGTCTAGTTGTAATTATCATATATTTGGTTTTCTTTGGGTTAAGAGACATGTGATTTAGGTCAGTCCATTCTGTCAGCTGGTTTAGACTTCCTTGGAGGGATTCTGATAAGCGAGTTAAATTTTTGTTACTGGAGTGAATTGTGGTATCATCTGCAAAAAGTTCACATAAATGTTGAATATAAAGGGGGAGGTCATTAACATATATTGAGAAGAGCAGAGGTCCTAATACCGATCCTTGTGGTACACCGTAATCTACAGCTTGCATGCTCGATGCTCTAGTGTTTGTAAGAACTGTCTGTTGTCTGTCAGAGAGGAATGAACTAACAAGATTGATAGTATCATATCCGACGCCATACAAACCGAATTTTCTAAGCAATAGTGTGTGATCAATTACGTCAAAGGCTTTTGCAAAGTCTACGAAAATGGCACCACAGAATTCATTATCGTTTATTTTGTCCAACCACTGATCAACAAGAGAGATTAACTGAGGCAGTGTGGCAGGAATGCTTAGCTCTAAATCCTGATTGTTTAGGATGGAATAAGTTGTTTTGGTTGAAATGTGTTAGGATGTGTTTGTTGATATGCTTTTCCAGTGGTTTTGATAACACAGACAAAATGGAAATTGGCCTATAATTTGAGGGGTCTCTTTTGTCACCTGATTTAAACAGAGGAATGACTTTAGCCTGTTTCAGGGCGACTGGAAAATATTTTTTGTCTAAACAGAGATTGTAAATGTAGGTAAGTGTTTCAGAAATTACGGGGGCTGACAATTTAAGAATCCTACCATCAAGCCCATCGAGCCCCCGGGTGCCTGTTTGCTTGAGGTGTGTAAGTGCGTGAAAAACTTCAGGTACTGTAAGAAGGGGAATTTTTGCTTGACATGAAATTTGTTTTGATTTGCAAAATTCTTCTAAAACTTTCAAATCATTTAATTTGGACTTGTCATTTTTAATCACATTTTCAGCAATTTTGGAAAAATGTGTGTTTAAAGCATCGGGAGATATGTCCTTGATACAACTCGGATGACTGGCAGCCTTTTTATTCGTAAGTTCATTTATTGCCTTCCATATATTCTTTGAGTTTTGCTTTGAACTTGATGCTAGGTCACGAAAATATTTTATCTTTTTTGTTCGTTTAAGTGAATTTACCTTATTTCTCTGTTCTCTGTATTCCTCTTCCTTGCCAACCGACTTTAAAAAATCGCGATGGTCAATGGCATGTTGTAAATCATTATCAAACCATTTAGGTTTTACAATGTGCCTAACTCTCTTTATTCTCCACGGAGCATGTTTATCGTATATGTCATTGAAGGCACTAAGCCAATGTGTTAGGGCTTCGTCCGGATCCGTAAAATTGTAAGTATCAGATAGTGGGGAATTCCAAAGTTCATGTAGAAAGGTGTCTTCGTTAAATTGAGAAAAAGAGCGGTATTTT
>NW_027127839.1:20000-42500 GCF_037325665.1 Littorina saxatilis | reverse complement strand
CTACACACACTATCAACACATCATTGCACCATCTACCACGACATGACACACAACACCCACTACATACTATCAACACATCATTGCACCATCTACCACGACATGACACACTACACACACTATCAACACATCATTGCACCATCTACCACGACATGACACACTACACACACTATCAACACATCATTGCACCATCTACCACGACATGACACACTACACACACTATCAACACATCATTGCACCATCTACCACGACATGACACACTACACACACTATCAACACATCATTGCACCATCTACCACGACATGACACACAACACCCACTACATACTATCAACACATCATTGCACCATCTACCACGACATGACACACTACACACACTATCAACACATCATTGCACCATCTACCACGACATGACACACTACACACACTATCAACACATCATTGCACCATCTACCACGACATGACACACTACACACACTATCAACACATCATTGCACCATCTACCACGACATGACACACACACCACACACTATCACCACATCATTGCACCATCTACCACGACATGACACACAACACACACTATCACCACATCATTGCACCATCTACCACGACATGACACACACCACCCACTATCAACACATCATTGCACCATCTACCACGACATGACACACACACCACACACTATCAACACATCATTGCACCATCTACCACGACATGACACACAACACACACTATCAACACATCATTGCACCATCTACCACGACATGACACACACTACACACTATCAACACATCATTGCACCATCTACCACGACATGACACACACACATACTATCACCACATCATTGCACCATCTACCACGACATGACACACACCACACACTATCAACACATCATTGCACCATCTACCACGACATGACACACACACATACTATCACCACATCATTGCACCATCTACCACGACATGACACACACCACACACTATCAACACATCATTGCACCATCTACCACGACATGACACACACAACACACTATCAACACATCATTGTACCATCTACCACGACATGACACACACAACATACTATCAACACATCATTGCACCATCTACCACGACATGACACACACCACACACTATCAACACATCATTGCACCATCTACCACGACATGACACACACAACACACTATCACCACATCATTGCACCATCTACCACGACATGACACACAACACACACTATCACCACATCATTGCACCATCTACCACGACATGACACACACTACACACTATCACCACATCATTGCACCATCTACCACGACATGACACACAACACCCACTACACACTATCACCACATCATTGCACCATCTACCACGACATGACACACAACACACACTATCACCACATCATTGCACCATCTACCACGACATGACACACACACATACTATCACCACATCATTGCACCATCTACCACGACATGACACACACACACACTATCAACACATCATTGCACCATCTACCACGACATGACACACACAACACACTATCAACACATCATTGTACCATCTACCACGACATGACACACAACACACACTATCAACACATCATTGCACCATCTACCACGACATGACACACACCACACACTATCAACACATCATTGCACCATCTACCACGACATGACACACACTACACACTATCAACACATCATTGTACCATCTACCACGACATGACACACACAACACACTATCAACACATCATTGTACCATCTACCACGACATGACACACACAACACACTATCAACACATCATTGTACCATCTACCACGACATGACACACTACACACACTATCAACACATCATTGCACCATCTACCACGACATGACACACACCACACACTATCAACACATCATTGCACCATCTACCACGACATGACACACACTACACACTATCAACACATCATTGCACCATCTACCACGACATGACACACACTACACACTATCAACACATCATTGCACCATCTACCACGACATGACACACACAACACACTATCAACACATCATTGCACCATCTACCACGACATGACACACACAACACACTATCAACACATCATTGTACCATCTACCACGACATGACACACACTACACACTATCAACACATCATTGCACCATCTACCACGACATGACACACACCACACACTATCAACACATCATTGTACCATCTACCACGACATGACACACACTACACACTATCAACACATCATTGCACCATCTACCACGACATGACACACAACACATACTACATACTATCAACACATCATTGCACCATCTACCACGACATGACACACAACACCCACTACACACTATCAACACATCATTGCACCATCTACCACGACATGACACACAACACATACTATCAACACATCATTGCACCATCTACCACGACATGACACACAACACCCACTACATACTATCAACACATCATTGCACCATCTACCACGACATGACACACAACACATACTATCAATACATCATTGCACCATCTACCACGACATGACACACACTACACACTATCAACACATCATTGTACCATCTACCACGACATGACACACACCACCCACTATCAACACATCATTGTACCATCTACCACGACATGACACACACCACACACTATCAACACATCATTGCACCATCTACCACGACATGACACACACCACACACTATCAACACATCATTGCACCATCTACCACGACATGACACACACCACATACTATCAACACATCATTGCACCATCTACCACGACATGACACACACCACACACTACACACTATCAACACATCATTGCACCATCTACCACGACATGACACACACCACACACTATCAACACATCATTGCACCATCTACCACGACATGACACACACCACATACTATCAACACATCATTGCACCATCTACCACGACATGACACACACCACACACTACACACTATCAACACATCATTGCACCATCTACCACGACATGACACACACCACACACTACACACTATCAACACATCATTGTACCATCTACCACGACATGACACACACCACATACTATCAACACATCATTGCACCATCTACCAAGACATGACACCCACCACACACTATCAACACATCATTGCACCATCTACCACGACATGACACACACACACACACACACACTATCAACATATCTTTGCATCATCTACCCCGACATGACACTAGCTAATTACAATACAGGCTGTATTTGTCAGACATGACCTAGCTAATTACAATACATGCAATACTTATCAGACATGACCTAGCTAATTACCATACAGGCTGTGCTTATCAGACATGACCTAGCTAATTACAATACATGCTATACTTGTCAGTCATGACCTATCTAATTACAATACTTACCATACTTATCAGACATGACCTAGCTAATCACAATACAGGCTATACTTGGCAGACATGACCTAGCTAATCACAATATAGGCTGTACTTATCAGGCATGACCTAGCTAATTAAAATACTTGCCATACTTGTCAGACATGACCTAGCTAATTACAATACATGCTATACTTATTAGACATGACCTAGCTAATTACAATACAGGCTTTACTTATCAGACATGACGTAGCTAATTACAATACTTGCCATACTTATCAGACATGACCTAGCTAATCAGAATACAGGCTATACTTGGCAGACATGACGTAGCTAATCACAATACAGGCTGTACTTATCAGACATGACCTGGCTAATTACACTACATGCTGTACTAATCAGACATTATCTAGCTAAATACAATACAGGCTGTGCTTATCAGACATGACCTAGCTAAATACAATGTAGGCCATTATAATCAGCGATAAATAAAACAGAACTTGGCAAGATAGCTCACTCAGCACTGACACAAGTGCAACATATAAAATAACGCTGAGCCCATGTATAAGGAGCTCGGGAACAGAACAAACGACTTGGATCAAACGACCACATCATCTGTATGCATTGTCGTGTAAGCTTATTTAACTCAGGTTAATGACACGACCATGTGTCAACACCGACAGAATTAGAAATCAACACAATCTGACACATAAACTGAACATCTTGGTTGTCGTTAAAGGCCCACCCCGCCTTGTGAAAACTGTCCGCCTCACTGTCTCAGATGTGGACGGGATTTGTCATGGGATTAGACCGTCCCTCTACTTAGTCACGTACCAAAACTCAACACCCTACACTGCTTGCTGTTGTGAGTATGAATTTGGTGATGCAATAATTTGTGCAGCACACCGACAGACTGTCACATCAATCATCGTCTCACAAGATCTCGCTTTGCCATTGTCCATCATAAAGAAGGTTATTAGTAAAAGTTCATCGCAGCGGGTCACCACACACACTATCAGTAGTTTTCTCTTCATGCACTCTTCAGCATCTCACTGGTCTCGCGTGACTTTGGGCTTGTGGCCGAGAATGGTGAGAATGGAATCCACCGTGTTGAACAGGTCGCTCTCGAACGTCTGCATGCGTCTGAAACACGGACACACCGGTGTCAAATAGATACATGTAAATAGTTCTTCATACAAAGATACCGGCGTCAAAGACATGTAAATACTTCACAACACGAGACTGCCGTGAGTGTGTGTGTGTGTGTATGTGTGTGTGTGTGTATGTGTTTATGGTGGGATACCTCGACTCCCGCGTGAAATTTTGGGCTTTTCTTCGACATTAAATTTTACCTCGACGTCCAAATAAAACATGTCTTCAAAATCACCCAAAAATAACTATGGAGGCTTGAAATAAGGTTAAATACATATAAATAATTTAATTTGACCTTATTTTTACAATTTAGCAAAATGTCAAGATAAAACACACTTTTAGTTACTTTTTGTGTTTTGTGTATGTCCGGATTTAACACCAGTAACAATCCCTGTTCACACACACTTTTTTTCGCAGTTTAACACGATATTATTTTTTTTTTTTTTTAAATCATTGTACACACTGCAAAAAAAAAAAAAAAAAAAAAAAAAAAAAAAAAAAAAAAAATTTGTACACTATATAAAAAAAAAAATAAAAAATTTAATTATTGTACACACTGCCAAAAAAAAAATAAAATAAAATAAAATTATTTGTAGAAAAAAAATAAATGAAAAATAAAAAAAATAAAAATGAAGGATATCAAAAAAGAATAAAAATCGATGGTTAAATTTGTGCACAAGTTTACAACACGTAACCCTAGCCCCATTTTGAATTTCTTTCTTTCTTTATTTGGTGTTTAACGTCGTTTTCAACCACGAAGGTTATATGGCGACGAGGGAAAGGGGGGAGATGGGATAGGGGAAAGGGGGGAGATGGGATAGAGCCACTTGTTAAGTGTTTCTTGTTCACAAAAGCACCAATCAAAAAATTGCTCCAGGGGCTTGCAACGTAGTACTATATATGACCTTACTGGGAGAATGCAAGTTTCCAGTACAAAGGACCAAACATTTCTTACATACTGCCTGACCAAAATCCTCACAAACACTGACCACACTCTATACAAGAACCACTTAACAAGGGTAAAAGGAGAAAGAGAATCCGTTAGTCGCCTCATACGACATGCGGGGTGCAGAGAAATAAGGATGTGGAAAAGAAGACTTTTGGTAAGTGAAATAAAGGTGATGGATCCAGTCAGGTAGAAATAAGACAACAAGAAAAGAATTGGAAAACTGCAGGGAAAAGTAGGGAGAGTTTTCTTGGAAGGAAATATAGGTTTGTTTGTTTATTTGTTGTTTAACGTCCAGCCGACTACGCAGAGCCATATCAGGACGAGGAAGGGGGGGATGAAGGGGGCCACTTGTCAAGCGATTCCTGTTTACAAATGCACTAACCCATTACTTGTGTCCCAGCAGGCTTTAGTAAAACTAAATTAATACCTACTGGAAGATTACCAGTTTCCAGTATGTTAAAATAGGCTTAACCTATCTACTGCTGGACTTACATCAGAACACTAACAGATTAAACTATACATGAATCGCGAGACAAGCGGCAAGAGAAGAGATTTTTGGAAAAAATACAGGTGAATGAGCAAGAAGGCAGAAAAAAGAAAAGAATTCATGAAGAAAAAGAGAGCATGACAGGAAAGAGGAACCAAAAATCTACCTAACAGCAAACTAGAAAGCTCCTGCGGTTCCAAAAACAGGAGGGGCCTTTAATTTCATAACTGCGGGAGAAAGGACTGGTAAGGCAGAAATAAGACAAAAGAAGAGAAGAAACAGAACCGTTAGTCGCCTCTTACGACATGCTGGGTAGCATCGGGTAAATTCTTTCTAGTCCCAACCAATATGGGACTCCCCCTAACCCGCGGGGGGTCCATTTTGAATTATGGTACGAAGAAAGGTAAACATTATGACACTCGTTGCAAATGAAAAATATGGTTAAATCTAATGATTTTTGTCCTGTTATATGTTCAGTGCGTGTTACATCAAATAAATATTGTAAGGCCTCCAAAAAAAATATATAAATAAAAAAAATTTAAAAGCTAGACTTTGAATTCAAACTAATATTTTTTGTCATTTTTTTGTTTCCTGACACATATTTGATTTTTTACTAAAGGCACAGTGCAGCTCACAGCCTTCGTTTTGCATTTTTGTTGCAGCTGAGTGCATTTACAGTTCAAAAATCCTCCTATGGTGGTAAAACAAACCCAAAACTACTTTTCGACGACATCTGTGATGCTCGACAGTTTCTTGTTCACGCGAGTGCATAAATTAACCTAATTATTACATGGTGTTTGGTCGGAGTTCGATTCAACTGAGTGATTCCGGCCTCCATTTTGTTTTACACAAACTCATGATGATGTCTGACATAGTTTGCTAGTGACGTGTCTTTTAGTGCATGATGTGGTGATCTACCTGATCTAAATTTAGATCAAAAAATAGGTCAAGACCAGCCGGGTCCGAGTACGAAATTAATTCGCAAACAAAATCGCAGTTCTTGACTCTTTGGGTGCAAGTCAATGAAACTTGGTAGTTCTTCTAACGGACAGCTGCCTGAGGTATGACTAAGAGCCCCAGGGGCTCCGTGCACCTGAATTTGACAAGTTCAGTACCTTTAAGCTTTGTAACAACAGTTAGGTTTAGTAAACCAAGATAACATTTTATATGATAAAAGCAGCATGCGACATTCTCTTTGTTGTTGCTGTATGTTGTTGTTGATATTTTTTTGTTCATTGTGGTGGATTGGGATGAGTGTTTTAAAAGAGGCCAACCTGAGGTTCTGCATTTATGTGCTTGGGACCTTAATTCACAAAAATACTTTCTTAGAACTGCCAAAGAAAATAAATTTGATGTTGTGGTGAGAGAGGTTGTTGTTTATTTTGTCATCCATTTTCCTTCAAATATCATACATATATATACATGTATCACCACTCTGCCACTATGAGTATGATTTGATGGTTTTGTGTTTACCCGACACCAAAAATGTGAGTAACCTGTACTTTTGTTTTGAAAACCACAATTGCCTTTCATATGACAACACATTGCCTGTGTCTGCTACAGTGGAACACCCTCTTTAGACTTTATTTTGGAAAATAAGATCATAGAATTTCTCAGGGCATATACATGTTCAGACATTGTCGACAAGGAAATCTGAACAAAGCAAGGGCTGAAATGGGATTAGGAAAGGGGGGAGGGGGGGTGTCTGTAATAGGAAGGGGGCTGGAGGGGGAGGGGGGTCTAAAAGGGGTTCCACTGTAAATAGACGAGATTTCATACACGAGACAATGATTACAAATGCCAACAACTATTCCAGAATGGGAAGTTAAAAATAGTATCTTGGTAAGTTTGAATCCACTTGCCACAAATTCCTCGACATTATTCATCGTATTGTAACCGAAGCAACCTTGTAACAACCATATCGATATGCGGCGGACATATTGACTTATTGTCGGAATTTGGGGCGAGACTTTTGATTCAAAACGAACACAATGAGATTAGGTTTAAAAACATTCCTATAAAATAAACTCCATTAAATAGAGGAGCAATACTTGTGAGGCATAAACAGTGTTTAATGCCAAAAATGTCCCCCCCCCCAATATTTTGGACGTCAAGCGGGGTTTGCTTTTTACAGCGTTTCGGTTTTTCGTTACATCTGCAAAGTGGCCGACTGCGAACGTTATCAGTTCATTGGAATGACTCTCCAACAAAGTTAGCTACTGCGAGAGAGTAGGGAAGAGCGAACCTTTGCATACTAACCAGTCTAACCAGAGGTAAGTTTTCATGTTTCATTCTTTTATTTAGAGTTTGCTGTGTGTACTCGTTTGCCGCAATGTGTCACTCACTCTCTGTAGTCTGTCAGTGTCATGCGTCATTATCAACATCCTCAAAGAGTCTAACTCTAAGTCAAACCACAGGCAGAAGGTATCGTTCACTGGACCACTACTTTCATAGAAAGACTACAAGGTATGTCACTCAGCTTCGAGTCGTCTGTGTTCTTGGAGTCGCTTCCTGCGGACAATTTTTTTGTTCAAGACGGTTGGCCTCTTCCCACAGTCTGTGTAAGGTCAAATAAATACAGTTGAATGATTGTTTTAACTATATGTACCTTTAATTTTCAGCTGCCGTACGCTGCAGGTTGTTTCTTTTGACGAAGCAAAGATATATCTGTAAGGACACACTAAAAATCTCTCTGAAAAACCTTGATATTCAGTTCCAATAATGGCGTAGCATAAGCTATACTGGTGCCCAGACCGCGGAAAACAGAATAATCCACATTGCAGAGCAAAAGCGCACAATCCAGAAAACCAGGGCAGCCACAACCCCAACAGCTGAACACTCGCATGCGGAACGGGAATCCTGGCCCGGACAAGCTTATCAGTTATCTACTGGACAGACTAGAGATCCAAGCATACCATGAGCCTGCGGTCATCTTCCAAAACAAAGGACGAACAACATTTACAATGAAGGTAAATCTTCTGGTTGTTTATGTTGGAGCTACACATAGCTCATTGATTAACAACAATATGTGGAGACAAGTCTCACTGTATAACCATTGAGTGGCAAACATATGCTTGTGTATTTTATGAGTGGCACAATCCTGGTCAAAATTCAGTATGCTTCAGACAGTGATGCTTATCATATTGAACTAGGAAGATAGTGACTTTGCTGGTCATCATTGACATTGATCTAAATTAACCAATCAGTGCTTTATAACCAATTTTAAACTAGAACATTTGGAATTAATGGCGTTTAATTCAGAGGAATTTCTATCAATTTCCTCTCAACATCGTCAATTACTTAAGTTTGTGTGTAAGATAACCATAATTTTATTGTTTTGCTATACTAACTATCAATCACTGTAGTTTTATTTACTACGTTGTGTTGTGGGTTTTTTCAGGTATTATGTTCTAAACTTTGTTGCTTATTATTGTACTATCGTTTTAGGGTCACAGTTATTTTACAAATATCATCTTCTAGTTTTGGTTTTGTGCTCAGCTGTTAGTGTGCCTCACATTTCTCGCTTAGGTTGTCTCCCCCTTTTTGTAAACTCATATTTTTTAATTAGCATTTTTGGTTATTTGGTACGTCTGGTCATCTTATAACAAAAATGTCATTGAACTGAAAAAAGAAATAATAACTTAGTTTCATATTTGAACATTTGGCAGTATGTTTCTTGTGAGCCAGAAAGATCTCACCAGGAACCCAACCTTTACCCAGTTAATTCTACACATTAAAATTTAAATGGAAAATTACGAAACACATAAGAACATGCAACTAAATACACACTGGCAGTACTTGTTATCTACAATCAATTGATATACGGTATACGACACATCCTTGAAACACATAGAACAGTTCTCAAGAAAGAACATTGGCAATTTCCAGTCTTTTTTGTGTTGCAGACATGCAGTGATCACCACATTGACCTCCGTCCTCGTCTTCATCTTCACTCTCCGACAAGTCAATGTCGTCCACGCCATTTTCTATGATAAAGTTATGTAGGACACATGCTGAAAAAATTAACATTGGAACTTCACGGATGTTCGTCATCTTGAGATCCTTCAGTCTGCGGAATTTTCCTTTCAACAAACCAATAGCCCGCTCCACGTCAACTCTTGTCCTTGCCTGGGCTCTGTTGTAGGCAGTTTCCACAGGGGTCAGATGGCCGTTGTCGCGGAATGGAACCAGCAGGTACTTGCGGAGACTGAGGGTAGGCCGAGTCCCAGATCATATGGTACTCTGGAGGCAGCTTACTTGCGTCAGACTCCAACACTCCATGGAGATCTGAGTTGGGGAAAACTCGGCTGTCATGCACGGACCCAGTGTAACCCGTAAACACATCCAGAAAGAGGAGGTCTTTGTCGCATACAACCTGAAACAAGTCGCGTAAATCAATATAAAAATAATCTATCAGCCTGAAACTAAAAACCAACCACAACAGAGGCTACATGTATATCCTAATGCTTCGCTAGCCTAAACCATAAGACTGAGCTGACCACAGCTCCTCTCTGCAGAACATGCGAATGAGGTGCCTACTGTCCCATATAATTCATTTATCATTGAGTGCATTTTCAGCGTAACCATGACATGCATATGAAATGATAACGAATAATAAAAAAAAATCATGTCTTTGAAGCTGGTAAACATCCCCATTATCACACCGGGGACTGTGTTCCGCCTTATTTCAGCCGGGCTCGTTGTTACTCCGTTTTCAGCCAGGCTCAGTGTCACGCAAACGAAAGTGTCTTCATAAAAACACAAACTATGACTTTCACACTGATTTAAGCTAAAATTGATGAATGTCAGTAGAAAGAAGAATAATTGTTTTCTTTGTAGACAGCTAAAAACGTCTTTTGCTTACCTGGTTAATTGACAATAGCCGAATGGAAGGCATGCATGCGTTTTTTTTAGTGAAAAATGAAGGTTCAACGTACATTTCTCTCAAACATGGATTTGAACAACAAATATTCCTCTATTTTTACTATTTTGGGTAAAGCTATAATCATCTGTATCAATTGCGTGCTTCAATGCATCCTCACTATGTCATAAGAAGGAATCAAAACAAGCAAGTGGTGTACGTTTTGTTCCGCGCTGGGCCTCCTGCATTTTTGCACTGGGCTTGCTTTTGTTCTGGGTGTCCAGCGCGGAACAAAACTCGCCTGACATGGGTTTTGGTTTTACTTCTCGTGCCTCAACGCAGGTTCGGGAAAATGCATCAGCATAACAGCAAGAAACTATAGAACAAACTTATGATACAGAAAAACCATAACATGATACCATTGCTTATCATTTCTTCAGTTTGATCAGCTTTTTTGCCCAAAAAGCGACAACCCGCATGTATTTCAAGCCGATGGGGGTCACATAATAAACCTTGTCAGATAAAAATAACACCAATAGAGAGACAAATTACTTAGGTTAGTGCTAAAAACATCCGTTCCTGGAAATGAGTTTTTTTTTAGAAGACATAGTTTGTACTTTAGTGCAGACACTTACGTTTGCGTGACACCAAGCCCAGCTCAAAACGAAGTAACAACGAGCCCGGCTGAAATAAGGCGGAACACAGTCCCCGGTGTGATTATCCATGCTTAGTCAAGAAATGCTTGAACAAATTTTTAATAAATTTGATCAGAAAGTGCTGCCTCAACTTTCACTAAAAGCGGTATATGACATGTATCTAACAACAGGAAAAGAAAAGTCAGAGAAACGATGTGTAGGTACATTGTCATGATGGTTTTCTTGGAATAAATCCACACACCATCATAATTCATACTTGTCTGAACTCCCAATATCGGTTTAAACATTTAATATTTCTCACGTAAACCATCACAGATACTGTCAGGCTTTTACACACAGTACAAACACCCTTTCATTGAAACACTCACCCCTTGAGAACATAGGTGCTAACCGTAAAAAGCGAGCAATTTTCACACAAAAATGTTTTGCATGGTTTATCTTACCCCGGAGCCATCGACATCGTGAACTCTGTTATTCCACTTTCCCACTGTTATTCCACAGTCGTCAGGAATTTGAATGCGACTCGCTGTGAGCTTGTCTGCAATAGCACGTTATTATGTACCTCTGACTATGCACGAAACAAACGGCTGTGGTTCACAAGAACCCTCGTGATGACTTTTGACTATTCACAGGAACTGGCACACCTTACGTGAACCTGCTTCCAGGCGTTCCTTATTTTAACTTTAAATACTTCGAGTTTTAATGATCTTGTCTTGATGAAAAAATATTTATTTTATGATTTAAGAATGTTTGTGTAACACGCTGTCAATTTATTATTTAGATTTGAAAAGTTCAGTCTAGCGCCAAAACGCACCTCGGTCCGATTGTCTTGAAGACAATCCGCAACATTAAATCTTTGAAAATTACTCGCTCAGCCTCTTTACGTAGGGCACCTAGGATGTTCCCTTTGGTGAGCGTGATGGTTTACGGGAGGCGCACTTTGCCTTTAAATACTTGTCTTTAAATTCAAAGATTCAAATAGTGACTTAAAATTACAGTAGATTCCAAAATTTATGAAATGACACTGCTAGTGTTACTCCAGTATTTCAATAGGGAATAAATACACAGGCACCATAATGGTCAGGTCCTCCAACCTTTCAGTTCTGCCAACATTAACAATCCACCTATCTGAAACAGAAAGTGATCAAATCTGTTACCTGGAGATGCATCGCTGGGAAACCTTTGCGGCAGATGTACGCGTCGCTGTTCTCAACCCTGGTTCCTGGTATCTTTATGTAGGTCCCACCAATCGCTCCAACTACGCCGGGAAACCAGCTCTGGCTGCCCATTTCCCAGCTAATCGAGCCAGGTCACATCTTGGTGGCCACTGGATGACATCTCCTGTGAAGAACAGAAAATTGCATTAAAATATGCTGATCACAGTGTTAATTTTATTCAAAATTATCTGACAGTTTACCCATGTCTGTACTATTTACAATTAAAGTTACAGGTCTCCCAGTCCCAGCCACACGCCGGGGAAGTGTTACGACAGAAAAAATTGCCGTTTGTTACGATAGCATTCTGCAGTCCCATAGTCAACAAGGTTTCGAGCCCGAAAGGTGTGTAACTTCCAAACTAATAATTATTGTGGCGTAATTATCGAAGCCAGCAAAGTTTATTTGTTCTCAGCGGATTTATGAATGCATGAGGATTAACATGTTATCGATTTAATTTTTGAGGCTTCTGTTTTAGATTTGTGACAGTCGTATTTGTTGAAATTGTTTGATTTGGGGATTTCTTTTTAAATGGTGGAGATTACAAGAGGCTTGAAGCAACAACGGTCATTTGATCAGGTAATGTGATGTATCATAACTGAAATGCATCAATAGCAGTGTCCCAATATTCAAGTGTGTTTGTGTCATCGGCTGAGGAAAAGAGCATGTGTATTTTTTTGGTACGCGTCGCCGTGCTAGCAGTTACGACCGCCAGCGATGCACTGATACGGCCGCCCCACTTTTCTGTTACGACCGCCGACTGTTTCGGCTACGGCAGCCGGCACTCATTTTATTCGTTTAATAATGTTATTGCCAAAGTTTATGACAGTTTGCAAACAAATATGAACGGGTTTCACTGCACATCGGTTGTGCACCGTCGTGTTATCAGGAATTTTGATTCCCTGCCCTTTTTTATTTAATATCGCATTCGTCACAGTTTATATCTAGAGTTGTTCTACTTCCAGTTAAGCGTGCACATAGTTTCAACGGGCATGTACATGACAAGTTCAAATGTCAATTGTCAAAATCAGTCGCTGAAAATCCAACTCGGTCTAAAAGACGGACACAAAGGAATCCCACTCACCAATTACTCGGGTGAGTCAGGGGGGAGATTGGGGTGGGGTGGGGGTTAATAACTAGGAGTCAAATTCAGATTAAAAAAAAGATTTGAACTGGGTATGCATTACTCATTTACTGTTGTCAATATTTTTGAAGAAGAAAAATGCCTCTCTACAAAACTTTGATTGTAATTAGTTACCTTGATGCGTCTATGAATGAGTATGAGACACTGAACCGCCTAAATATCTTTCTTACCTGCACAATCTGTATATCCAGGACTTTCCCCAGTCCCTGTTCGATGAGAGTGTATGTGCCATATTTGGCACAGTGTCCTGGGCTATCTGACCGCCCATCACCAATCAGCTCTAGACTTCTTCCCTCGTCCTGAAGCTGCAAAATGAGCTCTGACTGCTCCCGTTTCCATTTTCTTTCCACTGTAGAAAAAATGAAGTGCCGCTGATGCCAGAAGAACGTGCTCTCCAAAATGTAACGCACATTGAGCAGGTAAAACAGCCGGAGAATTTTTTTCGGGCTGCAGCCAGAGAGCACAACAGCTGATGACAGGAGCAGGTTCCCGCAGGGCATCTGCTTTATGTACGGTTGGCTGGTCCACTCTCTGAAGAAACAGCACTTGGAGCAGTCTTGTCGGACGTGGATGCAAGATCCAACTGTCTTCGATATGAAGGCCTTCGCAGGGTGAGAGCATCGAGGACAACTCTCAAACAGCTGCATCAAGTTTGCCTGGAAGACAATGTACTTGTCTTCCAGGTCGGGGCTGGGTCTCGGCTCAGGGGCATTCCTAAAACACACAGGTTATACACTTTCTTAGCACATAAAGGGTTACTATGGAAACTACATGTGCCATACACAAGAACAAATTGTTTCACTGCTAGTGCTATGGATATAATTACTTCATGTTATACATGTCGCAATGACAGTGAAATCCAGTATAACAAAAACATTAAGATGAAATTAGCTTCTTACTTAATAATAATAATAATATGGGAGATTTATAGAGCGCTTTACATTCTCAAAGCGCTTTACAATGACAAACATACATAATACATACAAAGCAAAGCAAAAGCATGTGCAGCAGCATTCAGCACACAAGTGAACAACGAAACTCAAACACTACATCAATACAATTTGCAAGCATACTAACACAGGCAAGTCCTTTGTCGCTGCCCTACACGCCACCAGGCGTGAAAGGCAGTAAGTAAGTAAGTAACACAGGCAAAACATTCAAACATTCAAACACCTGATTCAAAAATGCACCATGTTGAAATAAAATTAATCAAAATACTGGGTGAAGAAGTGTGTTTTAAGGTTTGATTTGAAGGAACAGAATGTTTGGCAGTGTCGGATAGAGTAAGGGAGAGAGTTCCACGCAACGGCAGCAGAGTGGGAGAAGGCTCTCTGGCCGTGCTGTTTGCGACTAAAAGAAGATAGACGGAATATTCTAGTGTCTACAGAGGAGCGGAGGGATCGTGAGGGTGTATAGAGTGTGAACAGGTCAGACAGGTAGGATGGGGCTGAGCCAGATATTATTTTGTAGCAGATACAGCAGCACTTATATTGGATTCTCAGCTCTACAGGGAGCCAATGAAGTTTCTTTAGCAAGGGGGAACAGGACTGGGACCGAGGGGCTTTGCAGACAAGCCGGGCTGCAGAATTTTGAACGCGCTGCAAAGGATGGATGACAGACTGAGGACAGCCAATGAGAACAGAATTTCCGTATTCTAATCGAGAAAGAATGTAGGAGGAAACAAGGGTCTTGGTGGCATCTTCGGTAAGGTATGGGCGGATAGAACCTATTCTCTTAAGCTCGATGTAAGCGGACTGACAGACTTTCATAACATGGTGTTTCATGGAGAGATCGCTATCAAGAAAGATGCCAAGATCACGGACGGAGTCTGAGAATTCAATAGTGCTGCTGCCCAAAAGTGATAGAAGGAGGGAGAGAGAGAGAGGAGGAGATGGAGGATTTGGTGAAACGAATGGCTTCTGTTTTGTCACAGTTAAGTCTAAGCTTGTTAGTGGACATCCAGAGTTCAACGTCAGCAATGCAAGACTGAAGGGAGGTGGTCATCTGGGCGTATTCTGAGGGAGTCGCTGAGTTCTGAAGCTGAGTGTCGTCAGCAAACATTTTGTGGGAAACGGAATGTCTGTTGATGAGGTCAGTCAGAGGGGAGGTGTACATGATGAACAGCACGGGCCCGAGCACAGAGCCCTGGGAACGCCAAAAAGGAGGGAGGTTTCCTGGGATGGGACGTCGTTTACAATTACAAAATTTGTTCTGTCTGAGAGATAGGATCTGAACCAATTTAGAACTGAATTTTGGATGCCGAAAGTGTGCTCAAGGCGGGACAGCAGGATTTCATGATCAATTGTATCGAAAGCGGCCGAAAGGTCTAACAGGAGGAGCAGGGAAATTTTGTTATCGTCTAAGGAAGTCAAAATGTTGTTGAGGATACTAAGGACTGCGGTCTCTGTGCTATGGTCCGTGCGGTAGGCTGACTGGTGCGGAGTGAGGAGGTTGTTGGCAGAGAGGTGGGAGGAGAGCTGGTCTAGGACTATCTTCTCTAGGATTTTAGAAAGAAAGGGAAGGTTTGAGATGGGCCTGTAGTTCTTAAGTACGTTGGGGTCGAGGGAGCTTTTCTTCAGAAGGGGTTTAATGACAGCTTTTTTGAAATCTGAGGGGACGGTGCCAGTGGAAAGGGACTCGTTCAGTATTCTAGTGATGGTGGGTAGAAGGATGTCTAAGTGATCACAGAGGAGGGGGGTGGGGAGGGGGTCGAGGTCACAGGACGTGACTTGTGATGAGAAATTAAGCTAAATAATGTCACAACAAAAATGTTTATTGACATGTTTTTGGTGTTTTCCCCCCATTTAATAGACAAAAAGGGGCTATGGCCAGTGAGATAAAGACCAGAGAGAGAAAGACAAAAACAAAGAACACAGTGATAGCAGCTAAAAATAGCTGACTGTCACCCAAAGTAACCCTTGACTTCTGTCTTACTTTTTAAAATGTAGAGAAGTAGATGTCTATTGAAAACTTACAAGAACTGCGGATCTTCTGGTTCACCTCCATCCTCGTCAGCAGGCTCGTCCTCTTCCGCAGCTGCAGCGCGCTGTCGTTCACCTTTTCGTTCTTCTTTCCCCACACTCTCATCTGTAGAAGTTAGAACCGGCATTGCGTTTTAGAGGTGGGGCGTTGATCAGGTTGCATTGGATCCTGACATCCTTGGTTTCGGCAATGGCAGAAACATCTGAAGAACAAATGACATTGCTGATAATTGATAATTACAAAACAATGTACATTTCACTTCAATAACCGGAACAATGACAAGTTAATTTTAGTTTATTTATATTACTGTAACAAGCGGACTACTGATATTCATTTACAATACCATATAATCATACCTGTAAACTTAAATTAGGAACAGATTTTGGAATGTTGCATTTCTGCTGCAAAAGTAAACAGGAGTGAAGCGTGCAGTAACAGGGATGTCGTTAGGCGTCGGACATCGGACATATATAACGATGAAAATCCCCAAATGTCCGATTCACATTGCCGCATGTCGGTCAGATGTCCTATCATTTTAGCCTAAGCGTGGTCATTGTCCGATATGTACTCCATTCCTTCGGACAGCGCGATAATCGTTAATTTTCATTTCAAGATACAAATCTTCTAAAACACCGAACGCTCTCGTGTTCAGCTGACACTGAAGTTGCCAGTGCCGCGTGCGGATCTTTTCTTTTGTCGGGAATTCCCGAACCGTTTGTGGTATGCGCCGTTTGGGTATTTATACCGTCTCGGTGCAGCGCACTGATCTAAAAATAGTGGATTATTTTTAGATCAGAGCATGCTACAGGAGTACGGGAGACAACTCCAACTGACTAAATTTGTCGTCTGCTTTTGTTTTAGATATGAGACAAAGCACTGAATTATGCCGCTGGAAAAAAAAAACTAAAGCCTGCAAAAGACCAGCATTAGATCAAACCGATCATTTTGTTTTTCAACTTTTATCCAAATCATGCCGTTTGTAATCAAAGTAAGAGCTCTGAAGTTGTCCATGTTGGTTTCTTTTTTGTGGTTTCTTTGAAACTAAACAAATACAACATTATACGCACACTGTGTTGATGTATTTACTATATTATGTGTGTGTTCTACAGCGCGCGCGCGCGTGTGCGTGTGTGTGTGGGCGCATGACTTTGGAACAATTCCATGGAATGTGTTATAAGCTGTTTGGCGCAAATTCATAATGTCCTATTACACTTTCTGAAAGCGGCCAAATGTCCTATTTATGCTGAAGAACTCAGGACATTTGTCCTATAGGTATGAATTTGTAGCTCAACATCCCTGCAGTATGTATAATAGTATATCAGAGACAATTATATATAGCTCAGAATAGAGATATAAATGGCAAACTTTGAAACAATTCAAAAGAATATAAACAATAAAAAGACTGTTAATCTGAAAAGCTCACATTTATGTTTCCCTCACAGTTTGATGTGCACTTGCACGTATGCTTGGATGCTGATGACGTGGCTGGTGGTACTTCTGGTTGTAGTTGATTCCCACGTTCCTGTTCATCCTCCTCTTGTCTCTGTAAAGCCTCCACATTGTCTTCGTCATCCACTTTGACATTCAGCGGGCAGTTGAAGTTTTGCTGCTGTAAAAGTAACAAATTGCATACTTATAAAACATCTAGTGAATACAAACAGCTCTTGATTTCCTTTTAATTTTACCGTACCCAACCAATTTTTACCAAGCCTATTTCAATTCTCACTGCCAATGCTAATTGCTATGGAGTACGTGTGACTGTGAGTGTCAAATACTGTAATTTTATAATCCCTCATTTCCTTTTATCTTCTTTAACCAAAGTTCACCTAGCCTACATCAATTTAACAAACATATTATATCACATATGTTCTGAAAAAGAGTGGCACTGGCACAAATTGACAAAACAAATGGGGATCTAAATCAAACCAAAGCCGAACATCTGATGGGACAATAATGATACTGAACAGCTGACTGGCATGGTGACTTGTTTGAATTTGATGCCTGTGCATGGATAAACTGATTTGCAGAAAATGTTCCTGTTGGATAGGTCATGAATGTATCACATCTATACTGATCTAGAATCTAGATGAATTTCCTGTCACTCACTCACTGTGACTAATCTAGTCTTTCTATGTAAGTATAGTGGTCCAGTGAACGATACCTTTGCCTGTGGTCAGTGTCACTCCCTGTCAGAGGAAAGTTATTCATCTAAAGTGAAAAAAACTTAGACTTACTCGTGTTGCGAAAAAAACAAAGTATTTAGTCTACACCCGAGATATCGAGAGAGCATTTTTGGAACAAACAGTGAAGAGTCAATATAGGGAGGACAGAGGACAGAGGAAATTTTAAGGCGACATCATAAGTTCTACCTTAGTACCTACCTCGCGTGCAATGGCCAATGTCGAGTTTCAACCGCGTAGTTCGTCGACGACACACTTCTTCTTAAAAGTCAGCAATTGACGACGTGGCGAAAATATTCTGAAATTCTTCTCTCCGTTGTGACCGGGTTTATTTGGTAAACGTAAGTGGTCCCGTGATCATGATGATGTCACTTGTCGAGTCCGGATGCGGTCTTCGAGTTTGGTTTCTCCGGTGATCTGTGTAACGTCTTTCGGTTCAGCACATACACGGAGGCAACTCCTGTCAGTGTGTTCCAAGCTTTATTCTTTTCTTCGTAGCTCTGGGCAAGCACATGTATGGTACATCGACCTAGATATTCTCCCGCATGGTGGGAAGTAACGTGCAGTGCGCATGTCCCGTGACGTATGCCCTTGTTACAATGCGCATGTCTGGCCTAGTGCCTTACTAAGCTCACTAATCGTGTCATCCCCCTTTCTCTAACGAATGCAAACAAATCAAATGTCCTACTCTCTCTAAATTATTCCTACCAAGTAATGGACAAATCATATGCAACCAACGTTGTTCCTACTTTTACAATTACCAAACTCTGAAACACATTTTTATCCACAACACCAATACAACATTCTTTATAACAACACCTGAATGTATTTCAATGATGTGACACACTCAGAACAACACAAAGTATGCTTTTGTTCAATAGTACCTCAGGGCCGGACCAAATGAGTTGTAAGGGGGGGGGTTCCTCCTTTTTTTTTGGGGGGGGGGGGCCAAATCAGCGAAGTGGCGCGCGAACTAGGGGGGTCCGGGGGCATGCTCCCCCGGAAAATGTTTGAAAAACGGTTAAAATCTGTGCAATCTGGTGCATTCTGGGCCTTGTTTTGAGGGTTAAGAGCAGCATTGTTTTGGTGCTAAAACTAGTAAAAAAAAACAACACTTAAAGCAAGGTACATGCTTTTTCCAGGGGTGGGGTTCCGGAACCCCTGGACCCCCCCCCCCCCCTGGGTCCGGCCCTGTACCTCACACATAATTTCCATCTTAATAGTACTACCCCATGTACACATAATAAACACAAATATGCATAATAAGTCAGTTCAATAGTACCTCATACATAATTTCCATCTTAATAGTACCGTACACCATGTACGCATAATAAACACAAATATGCATAATAAGTCATACAACTTCTTCCTTTTAGCACCATATTTGACTAGTCCAGATCAAAAACATAGCAGTCAGTCAATTTAGTTTACGGTTTTGTTTTTGTTTTACTGTGTCTCATATTCTTGCAATATTGTGGTTTTTTGACCAGTCTCCCACTGCGTGTTGCCACTTGTGGTGAAATGCTTGTTGTTTGTTCTGCTTGTATTTCATGATCCTGAGTGCCATTTTCTGTGTTGTGTTGTTTTGTTGTCATGCTTTCTGTCACTTGTTTTTGCCCTGTTTGGTTTGTTTGATCTGTTGTATTTTGATGGTATTTTGGTGACTGTGGTTGCTGAATGAGTATCTCGTCCTTGTCCGATTAAAACCTCGTAACTCGATTTTTTGCGAAATCTACTTTTTTACATCAATATAATCTACGATTTTTTCTCTATTTTTTGGTTATTGTGGTGAAAGCCTAAGATCGCTGGAAGTCAGTTAAAAATGGGTATAAAAATACCTCGTATATCATTTTGGCAAAACCGCGAACCAAAATTACACGTAACTTGAGTTACGAGCTTTTTTTTGTTCGTGTGTTTTTCAGTTTTGGCCGATGCAAACCTCGTATGTCGACTTAAAAGTTTTCTAATATCTAAACACGGCGGTAAATGAACTGTTTCCGTTAGATACGAGGTTACGGTAACATGTCCGTACGTTCAGAGTTTAGGTAAAATTAAATATTAGAGTCATTAATGAAGCTAGAAGTGCCCACATTACGTATTGTGTAGTAAAATGACACTCTACGACATCAGTTATTGTTCAAATGATTTTTTTGTTAGTATTTTCCTTTGCTAAGTACAAAAGCATAACTACAAAGAGAGATTAAGCAGTTAAAGTATTCTGAAATATCTCTTAACTATTTAACAGTTCAGTCCTGAACTTCTGATCTTATTTGTTAGCTGAAGATGTACAGGTATGCATATGTCACGTACTGAAGTTGTGTTATAGTGTCTGAATGCAGTCCGTCATGTCTGGCAGTGGGTCCTTCACACCTGAAAGCCAATTCTCTTCGCTTGAAGATCGTAGGTTGATGTGCTGTGTGTGCCTGAATAAAAGTTCTATACCATGGAATTTCGAAACGGAACTTATCATAGATGACATCACTGTTCGTATGGACTCTGATTGTGTTTCGTGGGTGTACTGTGTCCATTATCATGGTCAGTTTCATGTGGACTGCATTGACCCAACAACTGTAAAGCATGACAAAAACTGTATCTGCTCGACTTGTTTGCATTAGGAGTCATGTTTGCTCTGTCTGGTGCAAGCTCCGCATGAGCGAGCAGGAGTCAATTGATGGTGCAGATTTCGCTTGGAAACAAAATCACTATCTTCCAGGAGTAATGGAAGTAGTGAAGCAAACCAAACATTGTGATTCACCAACCCCAAAAACTACGAATGCAACGTTTGCTGTGAATCCAAGTACGGAAACATCCCATAGCATGTGTACCAGATGCACATTCAACGCAAAGACGAAGCTTGCAAATAACAGAACATTGACAAGAGGGTTGCTAAAGAGAATGGTGATGTCCAAGTTTTCACCATGTATCTGCAGGTCGACTTGTTGGCCCTATGTATATAAGCAAATGACAAATACTTCAAGGCCAACCCGGCTGTGCTGCCACTACTGTCTTCACATTGTACAACTTGAGTGACACAGAGGTTACTTGCTACTTTTAGGATGAGTCAAAAAAGATAAGTCAAAAGCAACAGTTGGCGAAACAACCAAGGCAATCATTATCTACAATGACGGCTGTGGGTACCAGAACCGCAGTTTAATAGTCTTGGGAAACGCCCATCTTTACTTTGCAGTCAGTCAAGGAAAAGTCGTTTTCCAAAAGTTTCCTGAGAAAGGTCATACCTGGATGAAAGTAGACTGTACACCCAGCTATCAAAAACAAACTAAGGAGAAGGCAGATAGTCTGCAAGAAAAAGGCAACCTTACAAAGTTGTCCAGGTAGCCCACACATTCTTCAAGGACTTTCTTGATCTCAGACACTTCTGGGGATCCATAATTGGTGGATATTCGCAGTCCGAAGTACCTGCCTGACGGTACTTGTCGCTACAAGCTCATCTATTCTGAGGAGTGGTGGCCTTTTTCACAAAGAAGAAGAAGAGCACATGGTGAGCC
>NW_027127839.1:0-15000 GCF_037325665.1 Littorina saxatilis | reverse complement strand
TGGCCCAATGCTTGGTGGTCTGCTCTTTTGTCGCGGCTTGTGAAAGGACACTGTCGCGACCAGCTTCCACTTAATACTTGTCAAGAGCGAGATGATTTTCAGTAAACGCGTGTGATCTTCAAAGCTGCGCGTTTTCAACACCTACCCGCCACATTGCGCAATACAGCCATAAACAGAATCCGAACCATCCGATGTTGAGAATGAACGAAACCTTGACATTTATGAGAAAATCAATTTGGATGAGAGTGATCAAAATTATGCGAGTCAGCAATCTGTTCTGTTCTGTCTGTCTGTCTGTTCTGTCTGTCTGTCTGTCTGTCTGTCTGTCTGTCTGTCTCTCTATCTCTTTCTCTCTCTTTCTCTCTCTCTCTGTCTCTCTCTCTCTCTTTCCTTCTCTCTCTCTGTCTCTCTTTCTGTCTGTCTGTCTGACTGTCTGTCTGTCTCTCTCTCTCTCTCTCTCTCTCTCTCTCTCTCTCTCTCTCTCTCTCTCTCTCTCTCTCTCTCGCTCTTTTTACATTTAGTCAAGTTTTGACTAAATGTTTTAACGTAGAGGGGGGAATCGAGACGAGGGTCGTGGTGTATGTGTGTCTGTCTGTCTGTCTGTCTGTCTGTCTGTGTGTGTGTGTGTAGAGCGAGTCAGACTAAACTACTTGACCGATCTTTATGAAATTTGACATGAGAGTTCCTGGGTATGATATCCTCAGATCTTTTTTTCATTTTTTTGATAAATGTCTTTGATGACGTCATATCCGGCTTTTCGTGAAAGTTGAGGCGGCACTGTCACGCTCTCATTTTTCAACCAAATTGGTTGAAATTTTGGTCAAGTAATCTCTGACGAAGCCCGGACTTCGGTATTGCATTTCAGCTTGGTGGCTTAAAAATTAATTAATGACTTTGGTCATTAAAAATCTGAAAATTGTAAAAAAAAAATAAAAATTTATAAAACGATCCAAATTTACGTTTATCTTATTCTCCAGCATTTGCTGATTCCAAAAACATATAAATATGTTATATTCGGATTAAAAACAAGCTCTGAAAATTAAATATATAAAAATTATTATCAAAATTAAATTGTCCAAATCAATTTAAAAACACTTTCATCTTATTCCTTGTCGGTTCCTGATTCCAAAAACATATAGATATGATATGTTTGGATTAAAAACACGCTCAGAAAGTTAAAACAAAGAGAGGTACAGAAAAGCGTGCTATCCTTCTTAGCGCAACTACTTGTACTACCCCGCTCTTCTTGTCAATTTCACTGCCTATGCCGTGAGCGGTGGACTACGAGTATAGTTATTACGGTCTTGCTGCGTTGCATTGCGTTCAGTTTCATTCTGTGAGTTCGACAGCTACTTGACTAAATATTGTATTTTCGCCTTACGCGACTTGTTACATTTAGAGGGGGAATCGAAACGAGGGTCGTGGTGTATGTGTGTGTGTGTGCGTGCGTGCGTGCGTGTGTGTAGAGCGATTCAGACCAAACTACTGGACCGATCTTTATGAAATTTTCCATGAGAGTTCCTGGGATTGATATCCCCGAACGTTTTTTTCGTTCTTTTGATAAATGTCTTTGATGACGTCATATCCGGTTTTTTGTGAAAGTTGAGGCGGCACTGTCACGCTCTCATTTTTCAACCAAATTGGTTGAAATTTTCGTCAAGTAGTCTTCGACGAAGCCCGGACTTCGGTATTGCATTTCAGCTTGGTGGCTTAAAAAATAATTAATGACTTTGGTCATTAAAAATCTGAAAATTGTAAAAAAAATATTATTTTTATAAAACGATTCAAATTTACGATCATCTTATTCTCCATCATTTTCTGATTCCAAAAACATATAAATATGTTATATTTAGATTAAAAACAAGCTCTGAAAATTAAAAATATAAAAATTATTATCAAAATGAAATTGTCGAAATCAATTTAAAAACACTTTCATCTTATTCCTTGTCGGTTCCTGATTCCAAAAACATATAGATATGATATGTTTGGATTAAAAACACGCTCAGGAAGTTAAAACGAAGAGAGGTACAGAAAAGCGTGCTAACCTTCTCAGCGCAACTACTAAACCGCTCTTCTTGTCAATTTCAATGCCTATTAGTAGGGGTTCTATTTGTCAAAATCTTTCAAATTTGTGTTACATTTATAAAACTTGGCAGAGTGATAGAGTAAGTGATCCTAAAGAAATTTAGAAACACGGCCATCGCAATTTCTTACTTTCAGTATCTATTTTTAGAACAATTCAAAATGGCCGCCATTTGACCCTAGAAATGCTAATATCTCAGGAACCATATGCACTACAAACATCAAAATTTGCACACGCACTCTCATGAAGTAGTGTTGTAACATCGAACTATATAACACATGTTGTTATATATCCAAGGTCAAAGATCAAGGTCAAATAGAAAGTCAGTGTCACGTTTTGGTAAGTGACTGTAAAATGCTAATTTCTCAATAACCATATGTACTTGGATCATAAAATGTGATAGATAGTATCATAAGGTAATGCTTTCACACCCATAGTTAATTCACTTATGTCATTGTACATTCAAGGTCAAATGTCAAGGTCAAACGAGAGGTGCCGGCAGGAAATTCTAGGAATGCTAATTTCTCAGCACCAACATGAAGTGGGAATACCGGATTTGGTAAGCATATTACCTGTATTATATTATCAGCAGGCCTGCTATGTATATATCTTCACATTATTGTGCATTAAAGTTCAAGGTCAAACAGGTATGCACCTGATATAATTATAGTTCATAACACAGGTGCTGTCCATTTCCAAAACCAGTCAAGATCCATTCAGCATGCAGGGACACAAGTGCACTTGCAAAGTGCTGTGCATTTCAACACAGCCTTACGACACCGGCACCGCATGCTCTTGCATCCCTTTTTGCAGCCACACTTCCACAGTTCACGGCATGTCTTCGAAGCCTCGTCCAGGGCAGTCCAGAATGGTTGCCAAGCACCATTGACAAATTGCCAACCCCAGTCGCCAGGGTTTGGAAGACTAGGCGTGGCGACTTCAGCCTGACCCCAGATATGTCCTCCTTGATAAACAGCTCTCCTTGCATGCTGCAAAAGGGCTTCGCTAGTTGGAGGAATGTTGTCGATCTGGCTGCCAACCTTTGCAAACAGGTGTCCCCTCGCAGAGTTGACATCCGGAAAGTTGCTTGTTCTGTCATACAAAAGTACAACATATCTCTCCAGCAAGGCTCTGTCATATGCGGAGATCTCTGTGGGTGCTTCTGACAGAGACTGGAAGGCCTCGCTGATGTCAGGAAACAGGTACCACACATCCCATGCTGTTTTCTTTCCAATGCTGCTGAACGACGAGACCGTATCACAGCCGCTGAAGCTGTGGAACAGTGGCAGACAGCTGGCTTTTTCTGGTCCCAACATGCTGGCGATGTCATGTGCAGAGATGTACCGGTAATTCTGGCCGACTCCCACAGCGATCCACACTTCAAGCCCAGGGTGACGGGCAGCAGCAGCAATGGCGAGCACAACAACATCAGTATCCACCGTTCTTATCAGGATCCGCCTGTGATTATTAGCTGCATCGGAGAGGTGTACAATCAATCTGGTGTCAGCTTCCTCATGACTGCATGGTGACAGTTTTGTCTGGGCATCAAGTGGGCGGTTGGAGAGAACAATGGGGCCTTGGGTTGTAATGACGAGTTTGTCTGTGTCAAGTTCGATCACCTTCTGCCCCAAGAAACTGAACAGTTCCTGTTTGTTTTGGTCGACACGGAGAAAGCTGTTCCAGTCAACTGGCATGATCCCATCACCTGTTACCCGTTTCCGTCGACCTGTTCCTCTTTTTTCTCTCATGCCACTCTTGAGACTGTCACTTGCGTACCTGTCCCAGACAATGTCTATTCGAGAAGCTTTCTACAGGAGTTGCTTGATGTAGGGAAGGAAGACTTCTGAGGCATAGCAAGTGAAGGTTTTGCATGTGCGGGGCTTCAGGAAGTGGACAACTGCAGCTCCACCAACAAGGACAGTGTCTGTCTCAGGAAACTCAGTTGGTGGGGGTGGCACAAGAGGTTCCAAAACCCCCAGAAGAGCAGACTTTGTTGTCGACCTCAGCTTTCCTTCACATGACAGCGATGGAGGAAATGCCTGATTTTCATGCTGGAAAAAATCTTTCAGGCCCCCAGGACGAGTTTGACATGCAACATACAATCCTGCGGTACTGACAATATCGTTATTGAAACAATCCCAGTCGGTTTCTTCATCTTCCCTCCCTCGCTTCTTTTTCTTCGGCATATTGGATGGTCCTGTCGACAGAAATTAGATAGCATGTGTTAATACACCACACACACACACACACACTCACAAACACAAACACACACATTGATCACATGGTATATATCATGGTATATGTATATTTATATCTCAGAGATCAGCCTACCTTGGCTGGGTTTAAAACTCAGCTAAAGAGCTACTTGTTTCGCTCTATCATTGAAAAAATGAAACTGTCTGCTTGGACATTTTTGCTGTTCTCTATCACCTATCTTTGTTTGTTTAGAGTGGCTTTTTTTGTATGATGATGGTGAGTGTATGTGTGTGTGTGGGGGGGGGCTGTATGTGGGGGTGGGGGCGATAATAATTGTCATATTTCGTTTTATTTTGTTAATTTTCTGTGTTAATGGTCTAAATGGTAGTGTATGCTTTGATTGTTCTTGCTTTTGGTGAATCCGTGAGTTAGTGCATTGAGTTTTTCAACTGATAAGATGTGCGTTTTATAAATGCTATTCATTATTATTTTATTTTATTATATATTTGACATCATAATTGTTACCACCGGGCGGGGATGTAGCTCAGTCGGTAGCGCGCTGGATTTGTATCCAGTTGGCCGCTGTCAGCGTGAGTTGGTCCCCACGTTCGGCGGGAGATGATTTATTTCTCAGAGTCAACTTTGTGTGCAGACTCTCCTCGGTGTCCGAACACCCCCGTGTGTACACGCAAGCACAAGACCAAGTGCGCACGAAAAAGATCCTGTAATCCATGTCAGAGTTCGGTGGGTTATAGAAACACGAAAATACCCAGCATGCTTCCTCCGAAAAACGGCGTATGGCTGCCTAAACGGCGGGGTAAAAAACGGCCATACACGTAAAATTCCACTCGTGCAAAAAACACGAGTGTACGTGGGAGTTTCAGCCCACGAACGCAGAAGAAGAAGAAGAAGATAATTGTCACCACATTACTCCTATACCCCCCCCCCCCCCCCCCCCCCACGCCTCCAGATAGTAGCCACTTTTACTTCATGGATGATAAGACAGAGAAAAAGCATGAAATGGTGGGTTTTTTTACAACTCACAATCACAATGAAGGTGTCACATCAAGAATTAAGTGATATGGAGAGCCTGAACCACAGGAGCAGGGCACAGTCATGTACTGAGGAAGCCCTGGAAGGTATTGATCACAACACAGGGTCTTCAGAGTGAGCAGCAACTGCTAAACTGCAAAAGAAAAAGAAAAACACACACTGGGGTAGATAGGGGTACCTTGGTGGTGTAATATGAGGACGGGCTCATAATACCCTAATGGGACCTTAATACCCCAAAATGTCCGATGTACTCCCCACCGTTGAAACACACACACACACACACACACACACACACACACACACACACACACACATAGGCAGACGGACACACAATTGGGTGGTTTGTTCTTCAGTTGAGAAGACTAAAATTGAGGTGTTTATTTTATGGTAATTAGAAACAATTTTTAAAAAGCCGGAACGGTAACTAACCCTAACCCTAACCTAACCCTATGGCACTTATTGGCACTTGAAGAAACTGGGTGGCTGACAACCCACCCAGTGGGTTTTTTTTCAAAACCACCCACGGGTTTGAGGCCGTGTATCCCTAAATCCATCCTTCTTCCCCCTCCCTCAGTCCATTCCTATCTCTCTCTCTTCCTCCCCATTTATCTCTCTCTCCATATCTCTCTCTCCCCCCCCCCCTCCCTATCACCTTCTCTCTCTGTCTCCCTAATAATTCAATAAAACTAAACAAATTAATTACCCCAACCCCTAGAATTGACCTTTACAAATCAAGTCTTTCTTATTCTGGCGCCTTATTGTGGAACTCCATTCCTGATTTAATTAAAATGCAATTCAGTGAAACTTCCTTCAAAGAAATGTATATGCTGTTTCTCTTGGAAACAAGTAAATAATTATGTGATAATAATACATCATTGCTTGATATTCATAATGCATTTTGAATGTCTTTTTAACTGTTTGACATGTTAATTATATACATTGTATTGTAATTAACTTAACTTCTATTTCTTCTTGTTATTAATCGAGTTACCCTCAATGGGCGAGGGCCGGACGAAAAAAAGCATGTATATTTTGCTTATTCTGTTACCCTTGATAAATAAATAAAGTTCAAAGTTCCCTCTCTCCACCCCTCCTTCCATCTCTCTCCCTTTATTTCTCTCTCTCCCTCCATCCCGCTCTCTCTCCCGCCCCCCTGCCTTCTCTCCTCCTCCCCCCCCCCCCAGTCTCTTCCCCTCTCTCTCTCTCTCTCTCTCTCTCTCTCTCTCTCTTTCTCTCTCTTTCTCTCTCTTGTGCATTTTCACTGTTTTGTCATTTCTCTTGACAACACTTCTTCTTCCAAATATTTGTGTAAAACCAAGTAAGTCCGCTTGCTTAGATCTACCCATTTTTTGTTAGATCTAATATTGGGCGAAAAAGGTGGTAAAACCAATAAGTAAGTCCACAAAATGCCCAACAAAATCAAAACCATCCATCAGATTATTATGAAAATCGAGTTTTAGATCTAAACGTAAATTAATGCTATTTATCTTATTATCTCAGTGGGTGGATCTAGATACTCATCACTTTTGAGACAGTTTATCAAACACTAAAAGTCGTTTTTCTCGGAAGTAGCTTCAGTGGACTTACTCGGTTTTGTCAACACACGGCAGAGTTACTGTAATTGTCCAAACATGTCAAATGTACTCACCAGAGAGACTTTTCAGCTGCCAAAACAAAGAATGCATGTGCGATGTCCGCCATTTTGTTCATTCTGCCCATCCGTTCTTCTGTATTTTCAAAACGCTTTTAAAAACATTTTGAGCTCCAAATAACAATTATATCAACATAACATGTCAGAATATATTATTATGTTTATTTCAATAACTCGTAATATTTTTTTCCGTGAAGTTTTGTATTTTATTCCTGTGCTGCGGACTAGCATTTGTTCCAATTTCGTCTGCATGAAGGCGCCAGGTTTAAAGCCTTATTTCTCAAAAACAATCGCATTTTTGTGATGGCCGTGTTTCTAAAAACCCTTATTTTATTCTTAACTTGCCTTTTGTGGCATAACATAAAATGTAACAAGTGTTTGAAAGGTTTATGTGTTTTCGTTGCAAGTAGAACCCCCGCTATTGTGCCATGAGCGGTGGATTGACGATGCTACGAGTATACGGTCTTGCTGAAAAATTGCATTGCGTTCCGTTTCATTCTGTGAGTTCGACAGCTACTTGACTAAATGTTGTATTTTCGCCTTACGCGACTTGTTGTTTGTTGTTGTTGTTGTTGTTGTTGTTGTTGTTGTTTTTGTTCTTTCAAAACGTGACATTTATGTACAATGATTGTTTTGTGTTGTGTTGTTATGTTGGCGCAACTGTGATTCTTTATGCTCGTAGAGGAACTAAAAATTTAAATGAATTGAATTAAAATTTTGAAACACAAAATTCGATAAAAAAAATAAAAAAAATCCGTGCAAACTTCGGCAGAGAAGAGACAATGACAGGATCGCCGCCTTTGAATTTCCTATTTTCTGTGTAATTTTTTCCACACGTGCTTAACTTATTCAGATCTGAGATGCCGGTGAGTATGTCACATCGGCTGTTCCCTGAGTCGTAAATGATTAAGTGGCCCAATGCTTGGTGGTCTGCTCTTCTGTCGTGCGGCTTATGAAAGCGACACTGTCGCGACCAGCTTCCACTTAATACTTGTCAAGAGCGAAATGTTTTTCAGTAAACGCGTGTGATCTTCGAAGCTGCGCGTTTTTAACACCTACCCGCCACATTGCGCAATACAGCCATAAACAGAATCCGAATATAACGATAACAGGAGATACTCCGCCCACATGGCCAAGTCGTCACGGTTATGCTTATACTTAATTGGCTTATTGGCAGTGGTTGGCTTCTTATTGGTCAATCGCAAAGAACTGGGCGGTGCTCAAATCTGTCATTTCTTCTGTTTTCTTTTTTCTTAAGTAAACCATGCTACACACAAGCAGTTTTAGCGTATCATCAACTCACGTCCCTAAAAGGAAAATTTCCTGTGAGGACGTTAAGGACCCCTAGATTCGTGAGATTC
Organism: Littorina saxatilis; assembly: GCF_037325665.1. NCBI lineage: Eukaryota > Metazoa > Mollusca > Gastropoda > Littorinimorpha > Littorinidae > Littorina > Littorina saxatilis. The sequence goes on along the minus strand of NW_027127839.1, from coordinate 6,656 downwards.
GCAGTTGTCATTGTTGTTTCATTGGAACGAGCTTAGCATTAGTGCAGAGCGTGCGTTGTGACGTGCACTAAAGATTCATTCATGGATTTCCGTTTGTGACGAAAGTGTTTTTTCGTGGTTTGATTGTGACAAGTCATCCGATACAAGGTTGTCTGCAGTTCAATAGTACTTCTGGGCAGATCATCAAGAGTTCAACCGGATAACCAAGCCGTAAGTATTTTTGTTTGTTTGCGTGTTTCCTTTTTATTTGGTAGGATCTGTGACATTGATTAAACATGTGTAAACTGTTGAGAATTAAAAAAAAAGGAAAGGTAAATTGTTCGAACGTTTGACTCAAATACGGTCTTCAAAGTGAAAAAAACAAATAGTTTATGACAAAATCTTAGCTCAATGAAATGTTCGGCCGCTCGCCAGGTAGGTGAATTAAGCAATTAAGTTTTTGTCACTAATATTTTGTCTCTTAACTTAAAAAACCCTTTGGGTCCATATTTTTGTGACTGTAACGTATTGTTTTGTCAATAACGGCAAACGTTCCAGCATCTTACTTTCAGTCTTGTGTGTTTTATTCTGAGTTTTGATTTTGGATTTAGTTTATGGTAGCCTACTGTTGTTTAGTGTGAAACTTGTTAGTTCTATTTCTTCCCTCATAACTTTAGCACAAGCACACACGGCTACCAGTAAGTTCGTCACACGGTAGATTCGTCACCGGTCCCGGTAACTTCGCCACACGGTAACTTCGCCACAGTAGTCCGAGCGCGGCTCTCTCTCTCTCTCTCTCTCTCTCTCTCTCTCTCTCTCTCTCTCTCTCTCTCTCTCTCTCTCTCTCTCTCTCCCACCTCCTTCCACCCCTCCCTCTGCTCACATTGAGTTTCTCTGCCTCCTTGACAGTGAGGTTGGAGTCGTGTGTGTGTGTGTGTTAGTCAGTCAGTGAGTGTGTGTGCGATGGTGTGTGTGAGTGTTTGTGCGTGTGTACGTGTGTGTTTTGGTGAGTGTGTGTGTATGTGCGATGGTGTGTGTGAGTGTTTGTCAGTGCGCCGTGTGTACGTGTGTGTGTCGTGTGTGTGCGTGCGTGTCATGGATGTGGGTGTATGTACGTCCGTGTCTCTCTCTCTCTCTCTCTCTCTCTCTCTCTCTCTCTCTCTCTCTCTCTCTCTCTAAAAAATGTGAATCTTGAATCTCTCCCACAAATCAAACATCTGAAAGCATAAGCTCTTTAGCATAAACACCCGCCCACCCCTGCCAGTAACTTCGTCATAGGTGACGAATCTACCGTGTGACGAACTTACTGGTAGCCGCACACACACACATTACATTTTGCCATACGCGATTAAAAGTTTTGTTCGCCGCGCTAGAAACTTGAGAAGGGACCGACAATGCTTAAAATGTGTCAATTACAATCTTAGCTGAATTAATGTGACAAATATGTACAAAAGTAAAATAAAATAAAAATCCTGTCCATTTTTTTTAATAATGCGTCCCGGCAATTATTTTGACATGAAGTTATCATCGGAGAAAAAGCTTCCGCGGCTGCATTGGTTGCGGTACTTTAAAATTCGAAATGGCGTAATTGGCTTAGCCATCAAGTTATTGCAACAAATTTCGAACCCAAATTAAAGTGTCATTTCATTAAAACTTTATAATCCAGTCACAAGGCCGTTTACTAACGATCGCCGTTTGGATTTCACTATTCAATCATACAGGGATAAGACATAAACTAGACATAAGATCATCGTTATTTTGCATACAATTAAACTTCAATGGAATCGAAAGTGGTCACAAGTTCATCTGCTCTTAAAACAACCAAACAACATATGACAACAGCCTTAAAAAACTAAGATAAGAACAATCATCAAACAAACAAAAACACGTGACCGCCGGTGTCACGATTTCATCTTTCGCCTGTGTACATATTTCCCCCTCGACATATACTCAAGACTGAAATGTTGTTTCCTGGTAAAATTAAGAAGTGAAATTATTTAAGGACGAAAAGCATGTCAGTTTCTTGCATGTGAAGAAAATTGGTGGTAAAATTTAATAGATTTCAACCCCAAAATCGAATTCTTCGAAAACGTGTACTGAGTTTGAGTGTACCCTTGAGTAAGAAGGAAACATTTTAGGATGAATCAAATTTCTAAGTTAAATAAAACAAATTGGTTGGACAAATTTGGCCCCATGAATGTAAGGTACACAAGGTCGCTCATCAGTACTATCGAAGGGTGTTTTTTTGTTCAGTGTAGAGTTTATACTAGATCAACGAGGCCGAGAAGCGAAATATCAACACGGCGAAAGATGAAAACGTCACACCGGCAAATAATTATGGTCGTAAACATGATATTCTGAAAGTTGCAAGTGCTAAACTGACTTTTCCTATACTCATAACTGAGGTCTTCTTGGTCCGTGTCTGGAGCAGAAGAGTGACAATGCCGTTAAAACTTATTTAATATGCAGGTTATAATAGGAGCGAACGGTACTGGTGACACTTTTGGTTCGCATTCTCAATTGGTGCGTTACTTGAAAAGCATGTTGAGCGCGCACCGAAAGTACAGTTTGCTTTAGTCTGGCGTCTATGTAAACTGTGTGTTCCAAAATGTTAGAACTGCTTTTTTCGTGAGAGATTTAAATCGTTCTGTTAACCGGCGTTTGAGGCAGACTGTGAAGAAATATACTAGCATGGTTTCCACTGGTACACAGCTGTGGAGAATATATATAATCCATATGCTAATTGTTCAATGCATGTTGTTTCAGATCAAGCTGGTCAACCTGTTGTTGCATCACACTCACAGCCAGCAAAGCAGAGTCTACAACCATCAGTAAGACATCAAAACTGTGCTTCTATGGTTAGTGGTTAGTTATGGTCATTTGACTTATACATTTTAGTGCATATATATGCCAACTATATCCTAAGTACAAGGTATGACCCTGTTAGCAATGCCTGAATGTTTGACTATCTTTTTTCAAATAAGAAAAGTCTGCCAAGTCACTGGCAAGTTGTAGCGAGTCGAGCAGTTCTCAACTCAGTTTTCAAGTTACTGCTAAATTTGTCTTTAGAAACTTTTTGAGGCCATTTATATAGCAGACTTTCAGCAGACTTGGCCCCCAGCAACTCAAGAACAAGTTAAAAATGGATGAAAAGTTGGTTAAAAGTCTGCAAAGCTAACAGTAACAACACAAACCCATCAATTATATGGCACGAGAGACTGGTTTAGATCTTTTTTGCCTTTAGATTAGTGCTGTTGGTGTAGAATCACCAAATATGTTTGTTTTTCTCAGGGAAACATAAATGAGACCTGACGCATAATCCTTGTTGGTTTTTAGGTTGGGTTGCCTGCTGAGCAGTCCCCCACTGAGGATTTGACTATTCCGCATGCGGATAAAGGTGATTATTTATTTTCAGTCAGGTAGTCTACTGTTACGATGGTTACCAAGACTTTTTTCTATTCAGCTAGGGAGTGTTGTTGCGTTTGTGCTTTCTGTGTGATTGCTGCTTCCAGGGGTCATGTACTTACGGTGCTGAACTGGTTTGAAGATGTGTTATTGACAAAAAGCCTGATTGCTTGACATTAGGAATAAATCTCTACAAATTTAACCCTTCGTGCACTTCAGCCCAGAGCCCTAGCTTTGATTGGTTAAAATGTCAAACAAATCAAACACCGTTTCCCACCCAGTTGGGCACTTTACTTTTGGTGCAATTCTTTTTCAAGTTTTGTGTCTGATTTAATCACATGTTAAAATCACTCTCTTACACAGCATTATGCAATGGGAATGTAAGACAGTTAGATGCATGGAAGTAGTAAAATCTGTTGATTTTCTTACTGTGAGAACGATCTTGTGGACACAATATCTCTGACAAGAGATTTTGATGTAATAAGCATCATTCCCCTTGGACACATACAAAATTGCTAAGTCAAAATTGTTTGCATGTTCACTTTTGACTCGCCTGCCTGAATAACCTGTGTCTGTTCGGCCGGCCGTGAACAAAAAACTTAACTATGAGGTTAAATCTCGGATGTTTTTCAAGCTAGATTTTGCACACTTTTAGGGTTTGATCTTCAGTAATGACCTCACTTTCTACCCCACCTATGTTGACAAAGTTTTTTTTATAGCCGAGACCAGCCTGAGCGGATATATCCGTACCTGGTCATATAGAGCCATATGAGTGGGTACGGATATATCCCTACCTGGGAGACAATGAGTTAAACCTCGTCAAATATTGGGGCCACAGCGGGGTTATAGAAATTACACGTTGAGGTTATCTCAGATGGTTTTAAAGTTATACTTTTAAAACTGTCCACACTTGTAGGGTTTGATTATATCCCACCTTGACCTAAGATTGATTGGCCCTCGTCAAGTTTTGAGGACACTGGGGTTATTTTTGATTCATAAAACATATCAGGCGTCTTTGAAGCTAGAGTTTTCAAATTTCAAGGGTTTAATAATCTGCCATCATGACCCTAATTTGGTTGACCCCATCTCCCCCCTCCCCTTCCCCCTTTTGCAAACGTTGGCATCACAGGGGGGGGGGGGGGGGGTTATGTTCATGAAAAGTTAAAAATGGGGTTATTTCAGATGTCCTGAGAGCAAAACCCGCATAATGTCACACAATTTCAAAATGAAGAGTATGTTGCGTATTATGCTAGTGATGGTTGTGGAAACAAGTGTTTACCTCACTATCACAGACATTGACAGATGCTTGTTTGAAAGAATGATAACTCAACTTGATCACATTCTAAAAGTAGAGCCTGGATGCTCTCAGCAAAATGGTTTATTTGGGGTAACTGTAGTAAATCTAAAAAGAAGTAACTTCTGAAAACAATGCAACTTACCATATCAGCCTGGGTGTTGATTATGTGCATGTACCGGTATGCATGTCGGGGAATTAGCTTGACCCACATGGAAAAAAACCCAACTGTATCTGAGGTAGTGGGCAACGACTATTTTTTGAGGGGGGATTGTACTTTAAATCAAGATTTCTAACTTGATTCTGTTTCCAGATGCTGATTCTGAACTCGATGCTCAATTTGAATACTCTGACGTTTCTGATGATGACAACAAAGTCCCTCTCAACGTGACAGGTAGGTCCTATGCACAACTAAGCAGGCAGCTACCCTGCGATTTAAGTGGGAATTTCAGTATGGCAATAGCACACAATATTTCTTGTCTATTTTTTTCAAAGAAACTAGTTTCTGTGTGTGTTGTTTTGCTTGAATAATTGGATATCTACCATATATAGTACTTTCAGGACTGTAAGGTGCTACTGTTTTCCCCAATTTGGACCCATGTGCCTTATTCAGTTATTGATCTCTTTACCTAGTGTATGGCCAAAGAAGGGAACACTTGTATGCACATCCCTTTACAAAGACACGCAAGCAACATTCTCTTTCTAGTGATATGCATTGTCTATGAACTAGGGAAGGCAGCTGGTCTCACCTCAAAATGTCAGTTACAGAAAGATTCAGTTAAATGCACAGCATTGTGCTTTAAATTTAGATATCTGACTTGATTTTTGTTTTCAGATGATGATTCTGATGATACAGTTGAAGATGTCCACGACTTCCACTTTTTGGATGATTGCGCCGAAGACTCTACCAACGTGACAGGTAGGTCCTATGCCCCACAAAACAAGCAGCTACCTTGCAATCTAGGAGGGAATTCTGCATGGTAATGGGAGGCAGAACCAAAGTTTGGGTGGTTAATGGATTGGGAAACAAAAACTGAATTGTTAGTGGTTGCCATCATGGCCACATATTTCTCTATCTGTTTCTTGTTTCACTTCATGTGTTGTAGTGGCACAGAGACATGTTTACCATCTTACGTCTCATGAGAGCATCAGTATTCTAAGCAGATGATGAAGGTACAGTGTACTGGTCTGTTTCCTCAATCCAAAATAATTTTTTCTTTGATGAGTGATTCTGAAACATTTGCACTTTTTGACTCACATGCGAAGCAAAAGTGAGTCTATGTACTCACCCAAGTCGTCCGGCCGTCCGGCCGTCCGGCCGGCCGGCCGGCCGGAAAACTTTAACGTTGAATATTTCTTGGACACTATTCAGTCTATCAGTACCAAATTTAGCAAGATGGTGTATGATGACAAGGCCCCAAAAAACATACATTGCATCTTGACCTTGCTTCAAGGTCAAGGTCGCAGGGGCCATAAATGTTGTCTAAAAAACAGCTATTTTTCACATTTTTCCCATTTTCTCTGAAGTTTTTGAGATTGAATACCTCACCTATATATGATATATAGGGCAAAGTAAGCCCCATCTTTTGATACCAGTTTGGTTTACCTTGCTTCAAGGTCAAGGTCACAGGAGCTCTTCAAAGTTGGATTGTATACATATTTTGAAGTGACCTTGACCCTGAACTATGGAAGATAACTGTTTCAAACTTAAAAATTATGTGGGGCACATGTTATGCTTTCATCATGAGACACATTTGGTCACATATGATCAAGGTCAAGGTCACTTTGACCCTTATGAAATGTGACCAAAATAAGGTAGTGAACCACTAAAAGTGACCATATCTCATGGTAGAAAGAGCCAATAAGCACCATTGTACTTCCTATGTCTTGAATTAACAGCTTTGTGTTGCATGACCTTGGATGACCTTGACCTTGGGTCAAGGTCACATGTATTTTGGTAGGAAAAATGTGTAAAGCA
>NW_027127838.1:0-16547 GCF_037325665.1 Littorina saxatilis | reverse complement strand
GGCATAGATAAAAATGTCCACCAAAATACCCGTGTGACTTGGAATAATAGGCCGTGAAAAGTAGGATATGCGCCGAAATGGCTGCGATCTGCTGGCCGATGTGAATGCGTGATGTATTGTGTAAAACAATTTCATCTCACACAGCATAAATAAATCCCTGCGCATTGAATATGTGCGCGATATAAATTGCATAAAATTAAAAAAAAATTAAAAAATAAATCCCTGCTCTTAGAACTGCACCCACGGAATACGCGCGATATAAGCCTCATATTGATTGATTGATTGATTGAAAGCCGAAGACCTCCTGTACAACATGTTACCAAGGTATACTTCGTAGTGCTGATCACCGGGCTCTGTGTAAATGAGACACGGAATGCTGGTGATTAGGGGTGTGGGGAATGGAGTGTGTGGATGTGGGTGTGTGTGGGTGTGTGTGGCGGGAGGGGGGCAGGAGAGGACGGCGGACTATTTGCAGCAGAAGAAGAAAGCCAAAGACCTCATGTACAACATGTTGCCAAGGAATAACTTCTAGCGCTGGGTGGGGTTGGTGAACATTGGAAATCATAAGTAAAATGGAAGGGATGTTTCAAGACTGATTGTGGGCAACAGAAGAGGAAAGCCGAAGATCTCCGATACAACATGCTGCCAAGGTAAAGCTCGTGCAGTGGAAACTATAAAGTTGAGACAGTTGAAGCGGGGCGCAGACAATACAAGGATGGAAAACGTCAGGTGTTGTGTAGATGTTGAAGGTAATTGGACGGTGTCAGCGAAAATGTGTTATTTTGTTTGGAAAAGCACGTTATAAACATATACTCTGATCGACACGTGGGGGAATTCGGTAATTGTGATTAGATAGTCTCACACAGCCCTATGTCGATCATCTGTCCATATGTCCACAGACGTTTTTCATTGAAATGGTTATGTATGTGTCCAAATAGTTTGATTTAAATAATCCTTTAAACCAAATGATTGTGTTGACAGATCTGTGGCTCTGCAGTTGATACGAGGAGAATCCGTGACAGCAGAGTCCTACGACAGTGTGTCCATCTACTTCAGTGACATCTGTGGCTTCACCGCCATGAGTGCGGAGTCTACTCCCATGCAGGTCTGCTTGTCTGGCTGGCTGGCTGGCTTAATTCGTAGCTGTTTTGGCTACTTGGCTAGCGTAGTTTTGTTCGTGTTTGTCTGGCTGCGAGGTTGTAGGGGTTTTGGAAGAGCGAAGACCCTTGCTTTTACTTGTCAATCACTATCGAGTTGTGTGTCTACATGAAACACGTAGACAGGAAACCCCCCGCGAGTTAGGGGGAAGAATTTACCCGATGCTCCCCAGCATGTCGTAAGAGGCGACTAACGGATACTGTTTCTCCTTTTTACCCGTGTTAAGTGTTTCTTGTATAGAATATAGTCAATGTTTGTACAGATTTTAGTCAAGCAGTATGTAGGAAATGTTAAGTCCTTTGTACTGGAAACTTGCATTCTCCCAGTAAGGTCATACATTGTACTACGTTGCAAGCCCCTGGAACAATTTTTTGATTAGTGCTTTTTGTGAACAAGAAACAATTAACAAGTGGCTCTATCCCATCTCCTCTATCCCTATCTCCATCTCCCCCCACGAAGGTTATATCGCGACGGGGAAAGGGGGGGGGGGGCCCTTTCCCCGTCACGATATAACCTTCGTGGTTGAAAACGACGTTAAACACCAAATACAGAAAGTAAAGAAAGTAGACAGGAGCATGTGTGAATTGATTTGTCCCAGAAAAAGCTAGGGTATACACTTTTTTCCGAACATCGTCTATTAGCTAGAGAAAAACAAAATCCGTGAACGGTTACACTGCTGAGGTTGAACAATAGAAATGCAAGAAAGCTAAGTTTTTCAGTTAGAGTTCCACGTTAGACAGATTGAAACATTCACGCGTGTTTCGAACTAATGGTCTTGGTATAGTTCATTAAAATAACATGATAATAATAAGACAATTAAGCTCAAGATAATTACATCAGTAAGGTTCTTTCTTTCTTTATTTGGTGTTTAACGTCGTTTTCAACCGTTCAAGGTTATATCGCGACGGATCAGTAAGGTGTGGACTCCTTCATATCAACATGTTGAGAGTCGAAGACAAGACCTTTTTGTGCATTTAGTCAATTAATATTTATTTATTTTTGGGGTTGCTTTTGTTTTTATTTGTGGTTTTCCTTTCTGGTTAATTTTGTTTTGTTTTGTTAAAGCGAACAAAAACCAAACGTGTTTGTTATCTTTCTTTCAGGTGGTGGACTTGCTGAATGATCTCTACACAACGTTTGATTCCATTATTGAGAACTTTGATGTTTACAAGGTACTGTAAAGCATTGCAAGACACTGTGTTGCACTCTTGCACTAACGAACGCACGCAAGAACACACACACTGATCATACACACACACGCACACACACAAACACACACACACACACACACACACATACACATACACATACACACACATACACACACACACACACACACACAGACGCGCTCGCACACACACACACACACACACACGCAAACACGCGCTCACACACACACACACACACACACACACACACACACACACCCACACACACACACACACACACACACACACACACACATTTACTCCTCCAGTACACATTATTAACATATCGCATTTTAAAGGGTGCATTTAACATTGAGGGTGGCTCACATACAGATGAAAATAAAACTTCAAAACTAAATTTCTGTTTGTGTCAGGTTGAAACGATAGGGGATGCATATATGGTCGTCTCCGGTCTGCCCGAAAAAAATGGCGACCTGCACGCGCGTGAGGTTGCCCGGATGTCACTGATGCTTCTTGAAGCCGTGAAATCCTTCAAAATACGTCATCGGCCGAAGGAGCAGCTTAAACTTCGGATCGGAATACACACGGGTAATTGTGACTGCTCACAGTGGCGGGTTGTTGTTGTGTTGTACACTACATTGGGGTATGCACGTTAAAGATCCCACGATTGACAAAAGGGTCTTTCCTGGCAAAATTGTATAGGCGTAGATAAAAATGTCCACCAAAATACCCGTGTGACCTGGAATAATAGGCCGTGAAAGGTGGATGCAGCGCCTATAGGCTGTTGATCTACTGGCCGATGTGAATGCGTGATATATTGTGTAAAAAAATTCCATCTCACACGGCATTAATAGGTAACATGCGCCTTGAGTCGCCTTGTGTGGTGAGATACGTGCGCGATATAAATCCTCGTAAATAAATTAAAAAAATTAAATGATTTTATTGTTGCTCTTATTAGGTTGGTTCATAGTTGCTTATTTTTTGTTTGTTAACTCCGTTTACCTTTTAACTAATTTGTTTTTGTTTTGTTTTGACCAAAAAGTATAATTTTTAAATATGTACTTATTTAGTTATTTTTATTTACGAGGATTTATATCGCGCACGTATCTCACCACACAACGCGACTCAAGGCGCATGTTACCTATTAATGCCGTGTGAGATGGAATTTTTTTACACAATAAATTATATCACGCATTCACATCGGCCAGTAGATCAACAGCCTGTAGGCGCTGCATCCTCCTTTCACGGCCTATTATTCCAGGTCACACGGGTATTTTGGTAGACATTTTTTATCTACGCCTGTACAATTTTGCCAGGAAAGACCCTTTTGTCAATCGTGGGATCTTTAACGTGCATACCCCAATGTAGTGTACATTCTACAAAGGAGAGGGACAAGGAGGGGGTAGGGGGTAGGGGAAAGGAGTCAAACGCATCAACGCTTCTTCTTCGACGACGACGATGATGATGATGATGATGCAGCCAAAAATAACAGAACACGAGAAAGTCGTTCATGATGAGTGATTTAATGTAGCCTACATGTTGACGACGATGACGACGACAATGCTGATGATAGTGATGGTCATGACGACGTTGTCGCCGACGATGACGATGATAAAAGACCACGAGAATGTGGTTTAGGATGAGTGATATTAACGTCGAGCTGTTGATGTGACAGGGCCGGTGTGCACAGGAGTGGTGGGTCACAAGATGCCCAGGTACTGTCTGTTCGGAGACACAGTCAACACCACATCCCGCATGGAATCCAATGGATTACGTAAGTAGACGTTACACGCCGAGGCTCAGTGGATATTACAAATATTGGTCGAAGTTAGCGGATGATAAAAAAATGCGAGCTTCATGACCTATTTATTCCACTTTTGTCATTTAAAAAAAAAAAGTTTTATACTAGTACGCCATTTTGGAAGTGTTTTCTGGCTAAATTGACCTTAAAAAAGTACAGGGTTATTTAACAAACAAAAACTTCACGGCTTTAAAGGGGTAAAACTGTGGGACAAAACAACCCAAACAAGAAAACAACAACTACAGAAGACATGGAGACTCTACAGTCTCCAAAGATGTTTACAAACAGATCGTTTAACATCATAATGATTGAACGTTCAATACATGATTTTAAGATATTCCGTGTGTGTGGTTTGGCTGAGTTCTTTTTGGGCCATACTTTTTTTCTTTGGGACACAATTATCTTTCCGAGTTGCCGAATTATTTCTGTAAACTTTACACATGAATAGAATTGTGTGAATAGGTCTCGGGGCTATCTATATGCACACAGTTATAGAGGTGGTGGAAGAGTATGTTTCTTGATTTTGGACACAATTATCGTTTGGTTCCACAATTATCCCTTAAACATTGGCATAACTATGTGAAGAGGTTTTCGGGCAATATGCGCCCCTTTGGAGCCTCAATCCTTGGGGGTAGGGGAAGGGGAAGGGGGGAAGGGGGGAGGGGGGGATGGCATGCTTCTTTTGTGTGGCCACACTTATCTTTTGGTTGCACGAGTATCTCTTTATATTGTGTTGAGTATTAACTGTTCAGGGTGATGTTTTAATGCAGCTTTGCGGATCCACGTGAGCAACACATCCAAGCTGGTACTGGACCGGTTCGGCACCTTTGAGCTGGAGTCGCGGGGCGAGGTGGCCATGAAGGTACATACTAGCATACAGAGAGAGAGAGAGAGAGAGAGAGAGAGAGAGAGAGAGAGAGAGAGAGAGAGAGAGAGAGAGAGAGAGAGAGAGAGAGAGAGAGAGAGGAGTAGGACGTAATGATTGAAGGAGAAAGAGAAAGAGAGAGGGGGACGGGAGTGAGGGAGAGAGACGGAGAGAATTAAGGAAGGAGGAGGAGAGAGAGAGCGCGCGAGAGAGAGAGATAGAAAGAGAGTGAGAAGAGCTAGAGGAAAGTAGAGAGAGAAGAGGAGGAAAGGATTGAAAGAGACAGACAGAGAGAGTGAGGAGGAAGCGACGAGGAATGGAGAGAAGAGAGAGAGACGGAGATAAAGGAGGAGGAAGGGAAGGAGAGAGACAGAGAAAAACAGGTGACAGAGAGCCCTGGGCGTGTCTGCATTGACATCCAAAATAAACGCTATTGTTTCATCCTTCATTTCCACATGCATCCATGCAATCGCATCTCTATTTTTTAATAGCACTCATCCAACTTTCTCCTTTTTTTTCCTTTTTTATTTATTTAATTTTTTTCTTTTTTTCTCTCTCTTTTTGATCTCAGTTGCATGCAGGCTGCTTCAACCTTTTCTTTTTTGCCTATTTTTGTTTGTTTTTTGTTTGTTGTTGAGCATCCAATTTTCTCCTGTCAATCCGTTCCACCCTTCAAAAGTATGCAACCGCTTTATCCATCCATATTACTACCTCGTCAATCCATCCATCCATTTAATACCCTTCCATCAATAAATCTATATAGTACTTCCTCCAGCTTTGCAGCTTTGTAATACCCCCTCCATCCATCCATCCATCCATCCATCCGTCCAAGCTACCTGAATTTTCATTAGGAACAGTAGGACGTGAGCAGTAAGCTGTAATGTTCTCTATGTGAGGTGATTCAATGTACTGGTTATATATTGTGTTTCACGAACCACGCACATGTATCCACAATAGTACAATAAAGATATCTTGAATTGTGTTGTATTGTTTTGTATATTTGTACTGTATTGTATTGTATCTCATCGTATATCATTGTACATCTGTATTGTATTGTATTGTATTGTATTGTAATGCCTCAGCTTGTTGAATACTACTGTATAACATCGCATTTAATTGTACATTTGTATTGCATTGTATTGCATTGTATTGCATTGCATCGCATTGCATTGCATTATATTGTATTGTATTGTATTGTTTTGCATTGTACTGCAATTTACTGCATTGAATTGTATTGTATTACCTTGAGCACCTTAACTTACCTTACCTTACCTGTTGTCGCAGGGGAAAGGGGCAATGCACACCTGGTGGTTGCTGGGAGAGAGACCGATCCAAGAAAGTCCAGGAGGAGGAGGAGCCACACTCAATATTTTGTGATATCGTCCTGCCGCTTGCCTGCCTGGGTGTATATCATGACCATCGTGTCGTTGTGCCCTCAATGCTCATCATTATTACAGAGGCTATCTACACACAAAGGACCGTTTTGGCCTTGACCCTTGGTTTTTTTGTTTTTGTTTTTAATTCCTAAACGTTCTACAAAAACAAAGGGTTAACATTATCTTGGGACGGTTGCTGTCTGTGTTTCCTCTTTTCAATTTTTATTTGATCCAGTTTGTGTCCATGTTTGAATGTGAAGTTGTGCAATCACAAAGGGCTATTCTTGACCGTTTTGGCCTTTTGCTCTCGGTGTTTTTGTCCTTAATATCTAAATGTTCTGCAAACAGAAAGGGTAGTCTGGGACCTTTTGCTGTCAGTGTTCTCCCTTTTCATTCCTAATTGTTCCAAGTTGTGTCGACCTTTGAGGGAGAAGTTTTACAAACACCTGTTTGGCCTTTGCCATCAGGGTTTTCTTCTTTAATTCCTAAATATGTTGCAAACACAAAAGGGTATTTGTTTCTCCTTTATTCCTGAATGTTCCTGAAAGTGTCCACATTTAAAAATGTGTTTGTTTGTTTGTTTGTTTGCTTAACGCCCAGCCGACCACGAAGGGCCATATCAGGGCGGTGCTGCTTTGACATATAACGTGCGCCACACACAAGACAGAAGTCGCAGCACAGGCTTCATGTCTCACCCAGTCACATTATTCTGACACCGGACCAACCAGTCCTAGCACTAACCCCATAATGCCAGACGCCAGGCGGAGCAGCCACTAGATTGCCAATTTTAAAGTCTTAGGTGTGACCCGGCCGAGGTTCGAACCCACGACCTCCCGATCACGGGGCGGACGCCTTACCAGTAGGCCAACCGTGCCGGTCCACATTTAAAAAGGACCTTCTGCAAACAACAAATGTTTATCTTTATCCCTTTGCTGCAAGTTGTACTCCTGAAGTTTGTAAATGTTCACATGTTGTCCACATTTGAAATGCTGCAACTACAATAGACTATCTTATGTTTTTTGCCACCAGAGTTTTTTCTTTCAATTTCTGAATGTTCCAAATGTCTATATTTGAAGCGGAATTCTGCAAAAATAAATGGCTATTTTGGCTTTGTGTAACCACAGTTTCCTCTTTCCATTCTCTATTGTCCAGTTTGTGTTCGAATTTGAAGGGGACATTCTGTCAACAAAAATGACTATTTTGGGACGGGTTTTTTCTTCCTCCTCTGGATGGCTTAAACAAAACTTTATGTTTACTGTTAAAACGTGTCTTTCTTTCGGCAATGAGATATCACATTCTGGATGTTTGGTTTTTCTTTTGTTCTTACACTAGTCAACTGCTAAATGTAGAGACTAATTTCCCTACTACACCAAGGAAACGTAACATTTCTTTCCAGATGCGTAACTATGTATAAACAAGGCAGTCAATACAAATCTGGGGTCCTGATTTGGCCTATTATGGTCCGCTGGACCCGAAAAGCAACAGCTAACTAACTAACTAACTAATAAAAATCTACTTATTTGTCAATAACATCAAGCTAAACGTTTTCATTACTGACATGGCATGTTCCATCGTCCGCCTAAAAATGTAATGCACATTAATTTTGGAAAAAAACACAATTTGGGGAGCTAAACGAAAATAAGTACATGTTTATGGACAACACCATACGTATCAGTGTTAGTCTGAAATGGTGTGTGGCTGTATGTTGGACGGAAAGTAAGTATTGTGTTTCATTAAGAAGCGTGTTATTGTTTTTGATCAGATGCTTCTGTACGCGTTGAAGTAAATGGTTCACTTCTTGCATAATATTTCGTATATGGTATGTGCACAAATGTGACCCTCCACCACGGAATGAGTCGCATGTCACCTTTGCATGATTTTCATATGTTTTACATTTTCCTAAAGAGTTTTGTATGCTCTATCCAGTGGTGAAAACCGTTTTAGAAAAGAGCAAAACCGTTTCGAGTTATATAAGCCTGTGACTTAGGTGACCCTCACACTGTTACCAGACACCCCCCCCAGACCAATATTAAACCTAGAGCAGAACCGCGCGAGGTGACATGCGACTCATTACGTTGTGGAGGGTCACAAATATGAGAATTGTGTTCTAGTTTTTGTTTTGTTTATAAGAAAGTCTTGGTTCACAAACATTTTCTGTATATTTGGCTGCGGAGATTATATATTTAACATCAGACTCCAACTACTTTCATGTTAAATGTGTTTATAGTATTCTTGTTGGTATACCTGTTTCATGTTATGTTTAAAATATGGCCGATATATGGATCCAGTGAACTCTTGTAAATACACCCATAGGCTTAAGGTCCTTAACAGATAAAACCTACTTCTGGTGTATATAGTTCTTCTAACTGAAGTGGCTGTGTGTTAGGCTATTACTTGATTATGACCGCACCAACAAAGTTTGTGAAGGTCTAGCGGTGATGAGCGACAATATTATTTTGTGTTATGACCGCCGGAAAACCGGATGAAACAACGTAACTTTTGATGTACACTTATTCAGCAAGATGTATGTGTTTAATGAATCGTCTGATATGCTGTGTTTGAATCCGCCTTGCTATAGTTAGTATATGTATGTACTACCAACCAACCTACCTACCTACCAACCAACCAAACAACCAACCAACCAACCAACCAACCAACCACTAATCCATCATTTACCTACTGAACTGACATAATTAATCAACTGAGTCTACCAGAAAACCAGATTAACAAATATGACCAATAACACAAAATATGTTAAGTTATGCGATATGTTGATTTGTTACAATAACATACTCTTTTCTACGCACATTATGCTTAACTTTGCTTTCTGCTAACACCGGGCAGATCACAGCTGTTTATTCATTAAGAAGAGGGCACTTACACACAAGTTTCTAGTTTTTCCTTTGATGTACTATTTCAACCCCACATTTCTTGAACATTGTGCATGGAACATGATGAGTCTTACTTGGGCTAAATCATATATCATTTGTGTTCATTTTGGTGTCTACATGTTTTTATAAAAATGTGTTGCAAAAAAAAAAATGAAATGAAAAGTGTATTGATGTGAATGAGTTTTGCTCTAAGGCATTTTTGTACACAGTAATGTAAAAAAAAAAAATAAAAAAAAATAAAAAAGCCACACAAAGAGATAACAGTAAAATATCGATATTTGATCTATCTCCCATCTTTCATGAAGACAACTCTAACTGTAAGTCGTTTAACACCACGTAATGTTGTTGGAGTCATTAAGTGTTTAGTGTCTGATGTTTTTCATTTTGAGCTGTGATCTGTTGCCAAGTTTCTTTGTTGTTTGTGGTGTTAACCGTATTGTTGTGTCTTTATACTATTTATATACTACTCTCCAAAACAACCGCTATATATCAGCAGATGAATTTCGGTGTAGATTCTATGTGATGTCGCTGTTCATAAAGACCGTTTATCTTTCAATTCTATTCCAAAAATAGCTTTTGTTTGTTTGTTTGTTTGTTTAACGCCCAGCCGACCACGAAGGGCCATATCAGGGCGGTGCTGCTTTGACATATAACGTGCGCCACACACAAGACAGAAGTCGCAGCACAGGCTTCATGTCTCACCCAGTCACATTATTCTGACACCGGACCAACCAGTCCTAGCACTAACCCCATAATGCCAGACGCCAGGCAGAGCAGCCACTAGATTGCCAATTTTAAAGTCTTACGTATGACCCGGCCGGGGTTCGAACCCACGACCTCCCGATCACGGGGCGGACGCCTTACCACTAGGCCAACCGTGCCGGTCCAAAAATAGCTGGATTTTATTGGAGGTAATGTCTTTAAAGTGAAGCGAAGAGCACAGGTACACCTGAACATCGAACTCACAAAATCTGAATTAAAATTGACAACCTGTTTGATTATATGCCTCGTTATTTGCAGGGCCGGACCCAGGGGGGTTCCAGGGGTTCCGGAACCCCACCCCTGGAAAAAGCATGTACCTTGCTTTGAGTGTTGTTGTTTTTTTTGTTTTTTTTTTTAATAAATTCGCTGATTTGCCCCCCCCCCCCCCCCCCAAAAGGAGGAACCCCCCCCCCCCCCCCCCCTTCCTTACAACTCATTTGGTCCGGCCCTGATTTGTGACTAGTACAATTGTATGTAAGGGAGTAGGCTTACTTCGTTCGACGATTTGTTTCAGCAGCACTTTTAAAGACCCTACCACCGAAGGCTACTTGCAAGCGATATGTGTGGGTGTCCTTTCTTAGTTCGTTTGTTTGTGTGTTTTTGCTTCCTATATACAATTATGTGATCTCTCTCTCTCTCTCTCTCTCTCTCTCTCTCTCTCTCTCTCTCTCTCTCTCTCTCTCTCTCTCTCTCTCTCTCTCTCTCTCTCTCTCTCTCTCTCTCTCTCTCTTAATCCGTTTTCTCGAAATGCCTTCATGCTATTGCGGAAACAATCACACTCTTCTGAACATATATTTTCTCTCACACACAAACAGCTGGTCTGTTGCAAGCCTATTTTCTCGTCGTATGATCACTCTGTTTCTTTGGGCTGTTCGTTTTGTTTATTGCTGGTGGTGGTAATGGTGGTGTCGTTGTCGTTGGTTCTGGTGTTGTCTTGGTTTGTTGTTGTTGTTGTTGTTGTTGTTGTCTTTGTTTCTTTGTTGTTGTTTTGTGTCGGAAAACTTTGTTTTATTCAGTATTATTATTTTGTTGCTGATTTATTTATTGTTTTCTTGGTCGCATTTGTGTTGTATGAATGTTTAATGTTTGACGGTTTTAAGAATGAATGTTTGTGGGTTATTGTCCCTGTCGCTCATGTGAGTGTGTGTGTGTGTGTGTGTGTGTGTGTGTGTGTGTGTGTGTGTGGTAGATACTTTAGATCAGGGTTTTAGTACACCTGCAGTGTTTTTATCTAAGATTGCCTAATAATAACAGTGCATTTCTATTTCTTTTTAATTTCAGTTTGTAATATTTCGAAATTATGTGTAGAGTCTTTTCTATCTGTACATTTACTGACGTCATTTTTTCCCTATTGGTTGTTCTTGTCTTACGTCAGAGGCACTCAGCCGGCTCAAAACGTTTTTAGATCACCTTCATTTTTTGGTTTTGGATATCTTTCAAGAAAGAACGCGCACGTTTCAGGTATTTTCATCTTGAATTTAATTTAATTTCAGGCTTTTGCACTTCATAACGATTAAAACTCAAACTTGAAATAAACTGAGCAAAAAAATTATTGCACCCATTTTCGTACCCCATGTCTATGTCAGGCACGTTTTGAGAAATGATAGTAGTCCATGGTATGAATGCAAGGATATTGTACGGATTTTACCTGGCTCCTGCGAATGTAGGCCTATTCATCTTTGTCTTATTTTTTTTCTGCTGTTATTTCGTCTTCTTTCTGTATTAATTTGTTGGCTGATTTGTTATAACTTGTTTATTTAGTGGTCAGTTTGTTAAGTTTTACCTGGAAAGAAGTGCACTAACTTAATATTGATTGTTTTCTGACCCGAAAAGTCTGCCTGAGTGTAAGGTACAATGTTAAAGTAGTTTTCAGTTACACACAATCGATAACAGTTTAGGCTGGAAAAGACGATCGACAACTCTAGAAGTGGACAGAGAGAGTTGTGCAAGAGGTCACGACAGTTATTCGACATTTAATTCATTTATGAGCAGGACCAAGAAAATAAATTCGTTATATGTGAGCGTGTGCATTTTTATTTTTGTTATAAAGTTGCTTAAGTATTGTTTTGATGCATGTGTTTTCTTTCTCGCCTTTCTTTTTGGCGATTCACTCACTTAGAAATTATGGCGCCACACGTTTTGCGTTACTGTAATAATGAAAATACAAGTGACGGAATTGTGGTTTGCTATTGACAATAAACTTTGTGACAGCACTGCTTTGGTGGAAGATAGTGTTTCCTTTGAATACTTGCGTGTGAAATGGAGTAGAGAAGAAGTTGGGTGTATAAGATTTGGTCGTGTTTGTGTCTCAATGGAGCCCTCTGATCTGTCAGAGCACACACACACACACACACACACACACACACACACACACACACACACACACACACACACACACACACACACACACACACTCTTTACAAAAGAATCTCAGCGAGTCTGTAAAATACGACGATAAGAATCATTTTTAATCCAACTGTTTCCGTGTAAACAAATGAATCAACGAAACATTGACAATAAAAGTAAAACATGAAAAAGTTAAAATAAACAAAAAACTTCATCTGCCAACATATTAGTGGTAGGAACATGTCATTTGTTACCTGGAAACCGAAATAATTTTACGTGTGTGTGTGTGTGTGTGTGTGTGTGTGTGGGTGTGTTAAGGCGCCCGCGTGAGTGTGTACGTTATATTCGTATGCGTTAGTGTGTGTGTGTGTGTGTGTGTGTGTGTGCATGTGTTTCTGTGTGTGTTTTGCTGGTTGTTATAACCAAACAACATTATTATAAAAAAAAACTTTCGCTCATTCATTTATACACACATCTTAAACATATTCTTGAGTATTGCAAATTCCACAAAACAATAAAATAAAAAAGGCCCATACGCTTCAATGATATCACAAACATATGCAAATACTTTCAACAAAAGAAGAGAACATCGATTTTTGTTGCTGTCAAAACTGAGTAGTTTCGCCTTAGATCAGGATGTAATGTAATACTTCAGAACTCTCAGTAGCTTCGCCTGACAATCATTCAATAATAGGGGAAGGGCCCCTAATATGGACCACTTTTTGTTTATTGCTGATAACTAGCTTGTTTTCTTGCGAAGAAGTTTCATTTTGTGGTTGGTAGTCCTTCTCTCTTAGTTTAACTGTTAGGCCTAATTAGAGTAAAATAGCTTTGATAGACCTTCGGCCAAAATTAAATACAGAAAAAATCACAAATGGTCCATATTAGGAGCCTGGGCGTCCAATATGGACCAGTGAAGTGGCCTTCACGAATCACTGTAAAAAGACCTCTATACTTCAAAATAACATGATACAACTTAGTGTGCAAGTCAGACTAATTCAAATAGGCATTAGATTTAGCTGTTTCGGGTTGATGAGAGCATTATTTGAAGCACACCAGGAAACCGAAGAAGCTTATCAAAAACAGAGTGAAAATAAGTGAAATTATCAACTTCCACAAAAAAAAGACTATTTGTTCTATTCTTTTTTAAATCTCGAGGGCTAGTTATTGGTTATTTTCAGCAAGCTTCTTTATGAAAATTGCCTTTAGTTTTTATTTTCTTCGATTTGTTAAAGGTGGTCCATATTAGGGGACTCACACATACTTTGAGGTTTTGCTATTATTTTTTGTTTGCAGTAAAAACTCGGGGTGCACACTGTTAAAATGTAACAAATACTGTCTTAGCTGTCATATATAGCCATTTTTGTGCTATGAAAGCTTTGGCTGTGGACAGAAACGAGTCCGTTTTAGGCGGCAAATTTAGAGTGAACGCTGCCAAAAGTGAAAAAAAGCGAAAAAGTCTAACGGTTTTGATGCTTGTGTTTCTGCAACTGTCTTGACATGTGCAACTTATCCAGAGAGGGTGAATGAAGCGAATGAAATTGTTTTGAGCGCTCTAGCGCCGTTAGTTTGTCAGAACAGGAGGTGGTCCATATTAGGAGCCAGTCCATATTAGGAGCCTTTCCCCTACTACTTAAGAACTGTGAGTAGTTTCGCATGACAACCATTGTATACGGCTACGAATTTCAGCACTGTCAGTAGTTCCACCCATCCGGGATTAGAACACACTGAAACCTTCTACGTGGGAAGCCAACGTCTTATCCACGAGGCTATCGCGCGATCAGCTACACAGTAAGGGTGGGTGACGTTACCAACTCAATCAAACAGAAGTAAAACAAAAATAAATAAATACAAAATAAATAAACTGCACAACTTGCAATTCGTTGTCTCGATCCCCACCATTATTTCGTGAGTTTAAGAAAGAGAAAAAAAATGAAGAGAACGGATAGGCTAAAGCAAACAAAAATACGATTTGTTTTTTAAACTGCACAACTTGCATTTCGTTGTTTGTTTGTTTATTTGTTGCTTAACGTCCAGCCGACTACGCAGAGCCATATCAGGACGAGGAAGGGGGGGATGAAGGGGGCCACTTGTCAAGCGATTCCTGTTTACAAATGCACTAACCCATTACTTGTGTCCCAGCAGGCTTTAGTAAAACTAAATTAATACCTACTGGAAGATTACCAGTTTCCAGTATGTTAAAATAGGCTTAACCTATCTACTGCTGGACTTACATCAGAACACTAACAGATTAAACTATACATGAATCGCGAGACAAGCGGCAAGAGAAGAGATTTTTGGAAAAAATACAGGTGAATGAGCAAGAAGGCAGAAAAAAGAAAAGAATTCATGAAGAAAAAGAGAGCATGACAGGAAAGAGGAACCAAAAATCTACCTAACAGCAAACTAGAAAGCTCCTGCGGTTCCAAAAACAGGAGGGGCCTTTAATTTCATAACCGCAGTGCCCCACTGCACAACTTGCATTTCGTTGTCTCTCCACGATTATTTCGTGAGATAAGAGGGAGAAGAATGCAGGGAACGGATAGGCTGAAGCAAACAAAAATACGATTTGTTTTTTAAACTGCACAACTTGCATTTCGTTGTCCTTCCACCATTATTTCGTCAGTAGAATAGTTAGGCTAAAGCAAGCAAAAATTCGATTTTTTTTTAAACTGCACAACTTGCAATTCGTTGTCCTTCCACCATTATTTCGTGAGTTTAAGAAAGAGAAGAAAAAAACCCAGAATGGATAGGCTAAAGCAAACAAAAAAAGCCTTTCACAACAAATATATGCTAACTCAAAGAACTGAAAGCCAGGAAACTGTACTCCCTGATGGAACAGCAATCATAATACAACATCATACGACTAAGACAAATACTCAACAATGGCCGATATCACAGACATGATAATACAATTCGCCTCAAACAAAAACATGATTCAGGAGGCATCGTCAATCAAAAATACGAGTTGAGGTATTACACAGACATGAAAACAATCTTAAAATCCGTTTGGCATTGTCTGATTATGTTTGAGTTTTCAGGAAACATTAACAGTGGAACCCCCCCTTTATAGGACGCCCAAATTTAAGATTTCCTTCCTTTTAAAAGTACATTTTAAGGGGCTTATTTTCCGTCAGGTCTTAATTGCCTATATTGGACATGAATTGGTTTATACGATTCGAGTGTTTACGCCTTGATGTATGCGTGTTTAGGTGGTATCAGCCATCTGCACTTATGCTAGAATGACCAAGATCTTTAACGTGCCATTGTGGTGACACGGGGGTGGGAGATGGATACCGTCTCTGGGTCTGCACATAAAGTTGACCCGTGTCCGTCCCGGCCCGGATTTGAACCAGCGACCTTTCGATCACAAGTCCAGTGCTCTACCACCTGAGCTACCGGGGCCCCTCCTTCCTTTTAAGACCTTACTTTACATATATATATATGTGAGCCTCCACCGTGGAATGAGTCGCATGTCACCTTTGCATGTGTGACAGGGGAGGCTACCGCTCCTTTCACAGCAGACTCTGCACCCGAGTTGTTGGCCTTTAAGTCAACACCGGTTGATTGTGGAATTCTGTTTGTGATGAGGTCTGGTGGTTTCCGATTGTCTGTATGTTCATGGAAACCTTCGGGTTTGCATAACAGTTTTTATAGGGCTAAGAAATTAGCCCTAACATTTTCAATCCTGTTTGATTGCACTTCGCCTCCCGAGGTGATCGTAGTGTTTCGGCACTCGGTTACACATGATTTTCATATTTTTACATTTTCCTAAAGAGTTTTTAATGCTCAATCTGGTGAAAACCGGTTTAGAAAAGAGCAAACAGTTTTTGAGTTATAAGCCTGTGACTGAGGTGACCCTAACACTGTTACCAGACACACACCCCCACCCCCCCCCCCCCCCCCGGACTTATATTAAGCCTAGCGCAGAACCACGCGAGGTGACATGCGACTCATTTCGTGGTGGATGGTATATGTGACCCTCCACCACGGATTGAGTCGCATGTCACCTTTGCATGATTTTCATATTTTTACATTTTCCTAAAGAGTTTTTGTATGCTCTATCTTGTGGTGAAACCCGTTTTTAGAAAAGAGCGAACACTTTTTGAGTTACAAACCTGTGACTAAGGTGACCCTCACACTGTTACCAGACACTCCCCGGACTTATATTAAGCCTAG
>NW_027127837.1:0-49452 GCF_037325665.1 Littorina saxatilis | reverse complement strand
AAGTGACTCAAGTGGCCGTTTGGCAGTTTGCCTACATCGAGCATCAACAACACGCTGAAGGAATGCGCACGGCTGCTGATAGCTATGAAGTGTAGAAAAAAGGTTCATGCATCAGTTGTCACCTTTTTCTGACATGATGGGCTTACAGCTTCTGCAGCAAGACTGATTAACTGTCTCGAATTGTGGAAACGGTCAATACGATGTGCTGTGTTTCGTGACACTTTCTTCCAATGCGAACGCAGTTAAGCCGGCAAGAAAACCTGGCACACAAAAAACAGCTGCAGTTCCAGTTCCGACAATTGTTGACCACTCACAGGAGGTCAAAAACCGGATACCAATGTCATCAGAACGATCTGCTTTCACTAAACGCAGACGAAAGGAAGTGAGTACATGTATACTGAATGTGGTCTGTAAGGGATAGGGGTTCAGTGTCACAGGGCGTTTTTGTCAGACTGACAGTATTTGTGGTGGAATGGCATCTGTTTCCTAATTTTAGGCACATGTGTTAAGATTACAGATTAAAACATATATATGTTACTACATATGTCCGTCCCCATGCACCCACCTTAAAGTTCCCTCTCTCTCCCTCTTTTACACTCACCTGGGTAATCGATGAGTCTCAGGTTTAATCAGTGTCCGTCCATATACACATAGACATTCACACAAACACACACACTTTCACACGTTGTTATCTTTTAATTCAGTGTTTTATTAAATGAATAAAGAAATCGTTAATACAGCAAGCTTGCATGAATAATTTGCTGTTGTCCTTTTTTCAGATCAGGTTCTGTTATTCAGCAATGCAAGTACAAATTCATGTTTGCAGTCATACTCATAGTGTGTGAGTGTGTGTGTGTGTGTGTGTGTGTGTGTGTGTGTGTGTGTGTGTGTGTGTGTGTGTGTGTGTGTGTGTGTGTGTGTGTGTGTGTGTGTGTGTGAAAAGCACTTTGATATTTGAAACATCTGTGTTCTTTAATTTTATTACAAAACTGCAGTCAGAATATTAAGCAGACCTATACACTATATTCCAACAATACATTTTGATCAACAGTAAATCACGTAGAGGAAAACACACCGTCCCGTTCAATTGCTTCCATCACGTTGAGCAGACGATGCAGCGGTTGCTCGTCGAAATTTCTCGTCCAACCAGAATCGCTTTGGGTATCACGTGAGTCTTCCTTCTTTGTACCATGTAAGTGCCGAAACTGTTAACTGGTGTATTGTATCTGGGTCATTGTGACCGAGACTAGAGCAGCTTCATCTGCAGCCTTTTTAGTTCAAAGGAACATGTGACGTCAAACGCATCTCGCGCGAAACGACGTCGTCGTAACTCTGACGTAGAATTCAGAGGGTGACGCAGATAGTTCTGACGGAAAGCATTGCCTCGATTTTCGATAACGGGGCTTGCTGCAGTCATATTTTTTCACGTAGAGTTTCCCCCTTGAAATACATCCCCTGAGAAAAAGTGACGGTTCCATCGGTACTTATACTTCGCAGACAGTTTATCTAAGTTGGTCATGAAGGCACAAGGACTCTGTGACGGACAGAGACGAACTACACAGAGACGAATCTTCGGAGAAAGTTTTCCGAGGTTGTGAAGTGCACTTTTGCAAGGCCACGAAAAGATGAACAGTGTATTGAGTTCACCGTAGGCGCCTGATGAGGATTATGTGTGTTGCTGTCGTCCTCATTGTCTACATATCTGATCGACAGGAACTGGGGTTACATGCAGGTATATCCATATATCCGGACAATAATTTGTCATCAAATTATTTCAAAAAGGCTGATCTGAAAAGCCAATGAAGATCCTCATAGAAAACGTAATGATTGACTGACGTACTTGCTAACTTGCTCCTTTCTTCATTCATTCAGTTCATACATGCACTTGCTTTATCAAACACAAACTCTGAAGGATTTATTCCGGGAGGTACCCCCCCCCCCCCCCCGACAAGATTTATTTAAACTTTTAAAAAAAAATCAAGATATGAAGAAACAAACTGTGAACAGTTAGGAACTTTTTAAAACCTTCTTTTGACAGTGATAGACCTGAATGTTAATAGTTTTAAGCATGGAGCTTGCACGTGAACCGAGAAAGGAAAGAAACTTGCATCGGTCTTGACAGCAATATCTGCTGAAGAGACGATATAATTATAAATGAACCAAAATATCAAACATGTTTAGTCTGTGGTGTGTCTCGGCTGATGTATATTTTATTTATTTTGTTTATAGATTATCTATCTATACATATAATAAAAGAGAGTGTCTGTCTGTGTGTCTGTCTGTCTGTCTGTGGTCGCCATACCTCTGAGATGGCAAGAGGCAGGAACAAGATAGTGTGCACGTACACTCCCTAGGTGCCGCAGATGTGCACCTGGGTTTTAGTTTCTTGATTCATTGTTTCCTTTCTCAGATTATGGACCTCCCATTTATTGAATACAGCCTATATGGTGCAAGACCAGTTCAGTGCCTACTGTTCACCTGTTGCAAGCACATCATGCCAGTGATATTAGAGACTCGCTATTGCTCCTATGAGGGGAAGAAATGAAGAATGAAAAATTAACTGGACAGTTCCGGAAATTTCTAGAAGGTAAGGGAGATAACTCTTTTTTGTCTGTGGTCGCCATACCTCTGAGATGGCAAGAGGCAGGAACAAGATAGTGTGCACGTACACTCCCTAGGTGCCGCAGATGTGCACCTGGGTTTTAGTTTCTTGATTCATTGTTTCCTTTCTCAGATTATGGACCTCTCATTTATTGAATACAGCTTATATGTTGCAAGACCAGTTCAGTGCCTACTGTTCACCTGTAGCAAGCACATCATGCCAGTGATATTAGAGACTCGCTATTGCTCCTATGAGGGGAAGAAATGAAGAATGAAAAATTAACTGGACAGCTAGGTGCCGCACATGTGCACCTGGGTTTTAGTTTCTTGATTCATTGTTTCCTTTCTCAGATTATGGACCTCCCATTTATTGAATACAGCCTATATGGTGCAAGACCAGTTCAGTGCCTACTGTTCACCTGTAGCAAGCACATCATGCCAGTGATATTAGAGACTCGCTATAATTGCTCCTATGAGGGGAAGAAATGAAGAATGAAAAATTAACTGGACAGTTCCGGAAATTTCTAGAAGGTAAGGGAGATAACTCTTTTTTTGTATCCAAACAAAGGAGGTAAAGCTAATGATAATGGGATAGCGAGCGTCTTAAATTGCTACAGGGCTCCGCTTACTCCCGGGCGAAGCCGGGCTTAACTGCTAGTAAGTAAAACTAAAAGGGACAAGTGACAGCTGTGATACAGACCTTTTGGGTTATGCTGGGCAATCAATCCCACCCGGGATGCCAGCCCCCCCCTCCCCTCCACCCCGTTCATGGTTAGACCTGATTGTAATTAGTTTTGAACCATTGAGCTTGCCATGTAAAATTGAGATAAGAAACAAACTTGCATCGTTCTCGAATAGCAATATCAGCTGGAGAGACAATACAAATTACAAATAATAACCAACTAACCAAATCAACCCCACCACTTTCCACACATTTGCTTTTTAGCTTACTTACTGAAGTGTGTGTGTGTGTGTGTGTGTGTGTGTGTGTGTGTGTGTTCGTACCTGCGCGCGCGCGTGTGTGTGTGTGTGTGCGTGTGTGAGTGTGTGTGTGTGCGTGCGTGCGTGCGTGCGGGTGCGTGTACGCGTGTGTGTGTGTGTGTGTGTTGCAGGGTCAGAGGTTCAGCAAAAGGAAAATGGCGAGGGCAGGGCGAGGAAGAAGGTATTTCATGACAAAAACATTCATCACCATCAAGGAACCGCTCTGCCCCTTCTGATGTTCCGCACAGTCGACGATGGAAGAACACGATTGCCGAACCATCACCGCAATGACATTAACATAGTGAAGATGTTTACCGGAAAGATTCGCGCGGAAAATAGATTGGACAATAAATTAGCCAATACGCACAACTCTTGGTCGAATTCGACGGGAGATGGAAAAAGACTCGACAATAACTCGAAATCTCATGATTCGACTGATAGAAAAGCCGGAGCAACTGATTTGAAAATCTCTGAACTGAACAACAAAGGAAGAACGGTATCCATCAAAACAACAGAAATTCACAAGAACAGACACACGCGAATAAAGAAATGGCGACAGCGACCCCGACGGTCGAGGCGAAGCAGCCCGAAGCGATCCCGGGAGAATACCCGCAGGTCTCCGTCCGGACGTACAGCAGAAGCACTTCCACAGGAAACAACCGCTTCGCCATCAATACGTTCTCAAGAAGGCGTCACTGCACACACGGACGATTTGACTGGGCGACAGTTGGTTTTTGCCGATTCCGAATCCGATTCCGATTCTGATTCGACTTCAACAGTGAAACCTGCCAGGAGCTCGGACAGTCTCCTGGCGCAGCAGACGACGTTTACGAAGGTAAGCATCCTGATCCTCATGACCTTTCCGCCGGGCGTGTTCCTAGGCTACCTGACCATCGCCGTCATCTTCATCCTCCGCTACCGCCGCTGCCTGTGCTGCCTGGAGGGGTGCGAGGGGGCGTGCAACAGGATGCTGCACCTGGAGCGCCGGCCACAGCACAACTACCTACCCCGTCTGTCGCAGGTGCAGATCAGCGCGCGGCACGTGTATATCCCCAGGCGCAAGCCCAGCATGGCCTACCAAGAGGACCGCAAGCTGCTGGTGTCGCAGTTCGAGGAGGACCGCAAGGAGTTCCAGCGCACGGGCATAGACCCGCAGGTCGACACGGACGACCTGCAGGACTTCAAGGACTCGCCCAGCATGACGCGCAAGGAGTGGCTCCGCAAGCGCCTCCAGTGGTGGCTGGGTAACGACCGCCGCCGCGCCCTGACGGGGTACCACACCGACCCCAACGGGCCCCCGGAAGAGTTCACCCCGCAGGCCATCAACTGGAAAGACCCCAACAAGAAGCACCATCACCATGGAGTCAAAACGTCTTCCAGCGACTTCACCAGCGTTAGCATGACTCGTAGTCGTACTACCAATAGCACACGGGAGCGGACCGAGGCCAAGAAAGAGGAAGATTCCGATGGCGATGAGTCCTCGGTAGACACGGCTAGCTACGAATCAGAAGCCTCCGAAGCCGCAGAAAGATCAGAAGCGGGAGAAAAAGAAGATGGTGACTAACCGGCAGCCTCGGGCTGCTTTAGACAAAACTGGCGAAAAAAAACTGGTTCATTCACAGCCGCTGGACTTCTTCAGCTTCGTCTCTGTCCCAAATGCAGACTGTCGATTTAGTATTTCAGTATATACTCGTGTATCTTTCTTTCTTTATTTGGTGTTAAACGTCGTTTTCAACCGTTCAAGGTTATATTGCGACGGATACTCGTGTATGACACACGTTCCTCTGTTACTGAAGTTTTCGAATGAAAGCAATATCTAGGTGGGGAAAAAGTCCACATTTTGCAAAGATCCTCGTCTGCGTTATGATGTCATAATGCCGAAAGTTCAGCCTTTGAAATTAAATGGACATTTCCTTTTAAAAGAGCATTTAATGACACTCGCAGTCTGTTTTCACGTAAGCCGCATCGCTGGACTTGAACCGTGAAAATTCCACATTGGTCTGTTTTGATAGAGTTTGAGTCTAGTTATCAATCTGCTGACAGTACAACAATCGCGACGAAGGTAAGTGTGGGTCTGTCTACTGCTTGAACCTGCTTGACTTACAAGAACTAACCTGAACAAGAGACGAAGCCTTCAAGGCTCACGTAAGAAATCGACAAACAGTAACACAAACTCAATCACTCCGTCACACATACACACACACAGTAAGCATAGGTGACACGGTGCAAGAGTGCGAGACACTAGATCTAGATCTGTCTGTCTGTAGCCTACTTACGGGGACACGACTGCCAGATGGCCAGATCGACACTGCGCTTTCGACAGCGCTTCCTCGCGCAGACACTGAAAACACGCTGTGCAGATTAACCTGTAGGAAATCTCCTTTGGTATCTTCTTTATCTATTTTTCTGGAGCTACGAAACCGAACATTGTGAAATCATGAGTCGTCTTCTCCGAATCGGCGAACTGCAGCTCGGTGATAACTGTATCTATACCACAATCCTTCACGCGATCTGACCTAACCTTGACCCCTGACCTGGTCTACATACCACACACGACACAAACCAGTCAGCTGTTTTTACCCCCCCCCCCCCCAAAAAAAAACAAAAAAAAAAAAAAAACCCACCACCCGTTTTCTTTGGATACACACTTTAACTACATACGTGCCGCCGAAATGTTGATCATTGCTTCAATACTTTGAAGCTGTTGCTTGAATAATAACCAGGTAAAATTAGTATTTCGGTGTTCAGTCAAATGTTAAAGTTTCTACCACAGACATACATACATACGCACGCACGCACGCACGCACGCACGCACGCACGCACGCACGCACGCACGCACAGACAAAAGTTAGCATCGCATAGGCTACACTTACGTGAGCCAAAAATGGTGGTGAATTAAAAGGGAGAACGCCGAAGATCGTACCAGAATCGTTTGAATTGGATAGTCATAAGGCCAACAACAACAAATAGTCTGTTTACGGTATCCCGACCGACCCTATTTTTTCGCGCGACCCTAGACTTTTTTTGGCATTTGGAAAAAATAAAAATAAAAATAAAAAAAACAAGAGGCGAAGCCTTCAAGGCTCACGTAAGAAATCGACAAACAGTAACACAAACTCAATCACTCCGTCACACACACACACACACACACACACACACACACACACACACACACACACACACACACACAGTAAGCATAGGTGACACTGTGCAAGAAAGCGAGACACTAGATCTAGATCTGTCTGTCTGCATGTAGCCTGTAACTTACAGGGACACGACTGCCAACTAGTCTCGGCCCGCTCAAAATAACAATGACCGAGACTTTCAGTAATTCCTTCGCGTGACGTCTAACCCTCTTACGCCATAATGTGACGTCTTCAAACGTTAGTTTCTACCACAGACATACACACGCACAGACAGACAAAGTTACGATCGCATAGGCTACACTTACGTGAGCCAATTAAAAATAAATCTGTTTTTTTTGGGCAAAATAACTGAAAAATATGGTTTTTTGGAAAAGAAAAAAAATCCCGTCCTACCGACCCTATTTTTTGTGTGTGTGCCTATGTTACCGTAAACAGACTATTTTTTTGTGTGCCTAATTATAAGCTGTAAGGACAATACAAAGCAATAACCAACCAACCGTCGTTTGAAATAGTATGCTTCCGTCCAAGGACTTACAGTATTCCCGTTCTCATAGCCCCGGGACTGAACTGACATTTTGCTGAAAGATTTGAAAAGGGAACAAGGTATCTGACAAGTCATTGCAGCCTCTGATTCAGGGGATCAGGAGTGACGTGACACTACACTATCTCGAGGCTGCTGTGTTTTCTTTTCTTTAGTTTTTTCTCTTTCGTTTTGTGTTGGATGGGGCAGGGCAGAATCGCATTGCATTAATTTTACTGTGCCTAAAATCTGTAAGATGCATGTTGACGGACATTTGTTGAGGTTAATTCTGTGTGTGTGTGTGTGTGTGTGTGTGTGTGTGTGTGTGTGTGTGTGTGTGTGTGCGTGTGTGTGTTTGTGTGTGTGTGTGTGTGTGTGTATGCAGGAACATGACACTGACAGCATTTGAAATTTGCATCATCGTTATGTAATTTCGAAAATGCTTTTGGTTTTCCTAATAAATTATCCTACATTACAAACGTGTTTGCATGCACAGAATTCACGGTGAAGGCTGTACAAGCGATCTGAAATATCTGATGGGGGGGATGCTCCCGAACCCCCTAGGCGCCCTCAACTAAACGCTGCGCGTCGAGTCGTTCATCTGTCCCTAAAGAAATTTGGAACCCCCCCCCAACTTCGAAAAGATGTGATCTGCCCCTGTAAACTATGGGTTCTATTTGATCCGAGAAATTCGTAGAATCGCTTCACAAACTTTACGATGATTGTGGATAACCTACATCACCGGGACGTATATGTCAAGTAATGTTTTAACTGTTACTGTCCCAGTTTTTGAGACGTGGTGGACCCTAGGTTATTGTCGGTTCCAGAAAACATGAAATGTTGAATAAGTGTGAAAAGTTACACAGTAGACGTGACGTCAAGCAAATGGGACTGTGGGTCCTACACTGTATACCGAGCAGGTTGAAGTCACAAGCCTCCTCCGACAGGCCGACATTATGGTGGGGATTAGGCTGTCTGCGGTTTGCCTTTCATGACTGCGGAGCTTTGGCTTGTGGCGTGCCAGGGGAGAATACCATAGGCATAGGGATTCTATACAGTAGTGAGCTCTCGAGGGTTCTTTCCCCTGTTCAAGATAACCACGTTGGTTTTTCTTTGGAAATTATTGTGATTGTCATGTACGACAGATTGTAACGTTTTTAACATGGTAATAACATTTTTTTGTCCGGCTGTTGGGGTGATGGTTGCAGTGCATTTTGTAGACAACTGTATTAAAAAAAATCTAAATAACAAAGTGACTGTGGTGAGATGAACAAAGTTGAAAAACAAAATAATTCTGTACTCACCGATACAAGGACAGCACAATAATACGAATTTTCACTTATAAAAGCTTCATCAGGTAATAAAAACAAAGGACAACAAAAAGCAAAAGCAACACTGACGGAACGAAAACGGACAAGGTAGAAAAAGAAGATGGAGGGAAACACAAGTGTATATAAACTTAAAAGGAGAAGTGGTCGTAATATCAACCACTGTTTGTTTCATGCCAAAAATAACACACAAAAAATAGCTTTTTTTCTCGAGAAGAGGACTCGGAGTTATTTTTGTTTGTAATTTTGCAATAAAGCACTTTTTTTTTTTTAAAGGTTTTTCTTAGATATCAGTGTGTACAAAAGGGAATCTTATAGGCGTCGCTTTTAGAGTGTACAAGCTGCAAAATGTGTTAAAAGTGTGCGTCCTCATATGCAAGTTATCCAGGGTGTGTAGCTGTTGCGAAGAAATTTGTTGCATCATGTTCTCAGAACTAAGGTGGTCGATACAGTACAAAAGCATCAGTCCTCAATCTAGCTGCTTTCTTTAATTTGCAGAGTGGAACACTTGAGTTAATTTCATAACTGTAACCTATATTGTCGATCTGCAAAAAACTTTACCAAAGTGAATTCCCGATTTGCATACACCAGTTAATAGTTTCGGCGTTTACATGGAACGAAGAAGGAAAGCGGAAGAGGAAGCAGTACAAACATACTTGCAAAAAACGATCTACGCACGCGTTCAAATCAAAGGGGGGGGGGGGGGGAGGAAAATCGCGTGTTTGTGTGCCCGACGCAATCCTTAGAACCTTTACACTCTTTCTTTGAACACTCCAAAGCAACTTCAGGGCTGGAAGAATACAAAAGTGCACTGAATCTACGCTTTCTCAAATCAACCGGAACAGGAAGAAGAAGCAAACACGTTCGAAAAAACGATCTGCGGATGCGCATTTTCTCAAAAACTGGAAACTGGAAGAGGAAGAAGTAGCAAAAGTGCTCGTAGAAAAAGATGTGCGCATGTGCGAATCTAAAAGGGCCGTGGAACTGTTAATCGGTGTATTGAGGGCAGCCAGGCTATTGATTGCTGGAACGCAGGGCCGGATCCAGGTTTTTTTTTCCTGTTAGCCCGCCCACCCCCCCCCCCCCCTCCCTTGCCTGACCATGTATACCTCCTCCAAGGGTAAACAAATAATATTTTGTTTTGCCTTTAAAACTCATGACAAATACTGCAGAATGCGCCAGATTGCACATATTTTAATCTGGATTTCAAAAATTGTCCGGAGGGGACATGCCCCCGGAACTAACCCCCCCCCCCCCCCCCCCTAGAAGGTTCAGGTGCTTCGCACTCTCAACTGATGTACCCCCACAATTGGGACCCCCCCTCACCCTACTTAGGTCCGGCCCTTGAACGTGTAAAAGTGGAGGGATGCTTTTATCCGATACTAAAATTCTCGTCAGACATGAGGATGTCTGCGAGATGGTGTGCACGAAAAGAAATGTATCTTTAATTCACGCATCCTAGCTTTTCTTTACAAAATCTCCAGAGAAAAATGCTGGCGTGATAACTTCCCTCGACACTTTCCGCACATGGAGAAGATTTTGGGGGCATTAGATTGAAGTATCAAGTATGAAAAGATGTAAGTTTGTAGAACCTTCTTCACTTCACTGTGATAGACCTAATTGTTAATAATTTCAAACACAGAGACCACTGTGTAAACTGAGACTGGAAACGCAATTGAGTTGGTCCCGAATTGTTAGATCAGCGAGTCCCACAGTGAGATTGAAGGGACATAAAAACGCAACAACCAACCAAACAGCGCATGGAGTTACTTCCCTTCCTTCAAGGTCCTTCCGTCTAACTTGTCATTCTACGTCGCTCCCCGTGTTGATAATGAGAGCAGACGACATGCACATTCAGACTGATATTTCCAGTGGGCGAACGCTTCGCTTTCAAAGTGGGAAAACAGGTTTTGGAGTGAAAGCCGTTGACCCTGGGAAGTTTGTCGTCCATTCAGCCAGCCACAAAACCAGACAACGGGAGTCTTCCTTCTCTGTCAGTCTTGTGTGTCGCTTGTCACGAATCGACATTTCTCTCTCTTCCTCTCTCTCTCTCTCTCTCTCTCTCTCTCTCCCTCTGTCTCTCCTTTTATGGTTTATTGCATATAGGCTAACAGCCCCTTTGCGATGATAGGGGGGGGGGGGGTGGGGATGGGGGAGAAGGGAGATCGAAGTACAAAACGTTTCGAACGGAACCGTATGATGTAGGGGAAGGGCCCCTAATATGGACCACTTTTTGTTTATTGCTGATAACTAGCTTGTTTTCTTGCGAAGAAGTTTCATTTTGTGGTTGGTAGTCCTTCTCTCTTAGTTGAACAGTTAGGCCTAATTAGAGTGAAATAGCTTTGATAGACCTTCAGCAAAAATTAAATACAGAAAAAAATCACAAATGGTCCATATTAGGAGCCTGGGCGCCCAATATGGACCAGTGAAGCGGCCTTCACGAATCACTGTAAAAAGCCCCCTATACTTAAAAATAACATGATACAACTTAGTGTGCAAGTCAGACTAATTCAAATATGCTTTAGATTTAGCTGTTTCGGGTTGATGAGAGCATTATTTGAAGCACACCAGGAAACTGAAGAAGCTTATCAAAAACAGAGTGAAAATAAGTGAAATTATCAACTTCCACAAAAAAAAACCTATTTGTTATATTTTTTTGAAATCTCGAGGGCTAGTTATAGGTTATTTTCAGCAAGCTTCTTAATGAATTAATTAAAATTGCCTTTAGTTTTTATTTTCTTCGATTTGTTGAAGGTGGTCCATATTAGGGGACTCACACATACTTTGAGGTTTTGCTATTATTTTTTGTTTGCAGTAGAAACTCGGGGTACACACTGTTAAAATGTAACAAATACTGCCTTTAGCTGTCATATATAGCCATTTTTGTGTTATGAAAGCTTTGGCTGTGGACAGAAACGAGTCCGTTTTAGGCGGCACATTTAGAGTGAACGCTGCCAAAAGTGAAACAAGTCGCGTAAGGCGAAAATACAACATTTAGTCAAGTAGCTGTCGAACTCACAGAATGAAACTGAACGCAATGCCATTTTTCAGCAAGACCGTATACTCGTAGCATCGTCAGTCCACCGCTCATGGCAAAGGCAGTGAAATTGACAAGAAGAGCGGGGTAGTAGTTGCGCTAAGAAGGATAGCACGCTTTTCTGTACCTCTCTTTGTTTTAACTTTCTGAGCGTGTTTTTAATCCAAACATATCATATCTATATGTTTTTGGAATCAGGAACCGACAAGGAATAAGATGAAAGTGTTTTTAAATTGATTTGGACAATTTAATTTTGATAATAATTTTTATATATTTAATTTTGAGAGCTTGTTTTTAATCCAAATATAACATATTTATATGTTTTTGGAATCAGAAAATGATGGAGAATAAGATGAACGTAAATTTGGATCGTTTTATAAATTTTTATTTTTTTTTACAATTTTCAGATTTTTAATGACCAAAGTCATTAATTATTTTTAAGCCACCAAGCTGAAATGCAATACCGAAGTCCGGGCTTCGTCGAAGATTACTTGACCAAAATTTCAACCAATTTGGTTGAAAAATGAGGGCGTGACAGTGCCGCCTCAACTTTCACGAAAAGCCGGATATGACGTCATCAAAGACATTTATCAAAAAAATGAAAAAAACGTCTGAGGATATCATACCCAGGAACTCTCATGTCAAATTTCATAAAGATCGGTCCAGTAGTTTAGTCTGAATCGCTCTACACACACACACAGACACACAGACACACAGACATACATGTACACCACGACCCTCGTCTCGATTCCCCCCTCTACGTTAAAACATTTAGTCAAAACTTGACTAAATGTAAAAAAGCGAAAAAGCCTAACGGTTTTGAGGTTTGTGTTTCTGCAACTGTTTTGACATGTGCAACTCATCCAGAGAGGGTGAATAAAGCGAATGAAATTGTTTTGAGCGCTCTAGCGCCGTTAGTTTGTCAGAAGAGGAGGTGGTCCATATTAGGAGCCGGTCCATATTAGGAGCCTTTCCCCTACACAATCACATGGAAATAAAGTTCTCGCTAGATCATGGTTGTCCGATCACAGGCGGAAGGTATCGTCCACTGGACTACTACTATCACAGAAAGACTACAAGGTACGTCACTCACCTTCGAGTCTTCTGTGTTCTTGGAGTCGCTTCCTGGGGAAAAATATTGTTCAAGCCGGTTTGCCTCTTCCTACAGTCTGTGTAAGGTCAAATAAATACAGTTGAATGATTGGTTGAACTGTATGTACCTTTAATTTTCAGCTTCCGTCCCTTGCAGGTTGTTTTTAACCATCATTTGGACGAATCTTCGTTTGCGAGCCGCTAATATCCACTTCGTTTGAAATCATGCATCCGCACCGAATATGCATACCAGCGCTCATTGGTTAATAACAGGATATTCGATGATTATTTTCCCGTGGGTAGCTTCCCTTTGCTGCATAATATTTACATATGTTTTAGACCAATGAGCGCTGGTATGCATATTCGGTGCGGATGCATGATTTGAAACGAAGTGGATATTAGCGGCTCGCAAACGAAGATTCGTCCAAATGATGGTTAAAAACAACCTGCAAGGGACGGAAGCTGAAAATTAAAGGTACATACAGTTCAAACAATCATTCAACTGTATTTATTTGACCTTACACAGACTGTAGGAAGAGGCAAACCGTCTTGAACAATATTTTTTCCCCAGGAAGCGACTCCAAGAACACAGAAGACTCGAAGGTGAGTGACGTACCTTGTAGTCTTTCTGTGATAGTAGTAGTCCAGTGGACGATACCTTCCGCCTGTGGTCCGATACCGAGTTTCGCCTACTCGTAATCTTGAAATATAGTGTGTTAAATTCATAGCTCAGAATCCAGTGACATTCTTTACTTATTTTTGATACAAGTCCATGTAACTTTGTAAGCAAGCCAAAGAACATTTGTCGTGAAATTAATTGACGGATTGAGCTCCAAACTTTAGCATAATTAATTAATTTGGTTGTTCAGTCGACGAAAATGCACCGAAAATGGCGTACGTTGTCAACCGTGGGACATCATCTACACGAGTTGTCTCCCTTGTCCGCTCATACGGATAATTCCTTCTTTGACCCATGTAAACGAAATGCATTCGTACAGTTCATCGGAGTTCATTCCGTAACTTCAAAGGGATCTAAAATGACTTGTTATGATTACAAGTGCAGGTTCTACAAATTTGGAGACTTAAATGCCTCTGAATTATGAGCTATGAATTTAACACGCTAAAGTTCGACGGGCGCTGTGGCGGGGTGGTAAGACGTCGGCCTCTTAATCGGAAGGTCGAGGGTTCGAATCCCGGCCGCGGCCGCCTGGTGGGTTAAGTGTGGAGATTTCTCCGATCGGCCCAGGTCAACTTATGTGCAGACCTGCTAGTGGCTTATCCCCCTTCGTGTGTACACGCAAGAACAAGACCAAGTGCGCACGGAAAAGATCCCGTAATCCATGTCAGAGTTCGGTGGGTTATAGAAACACGAAAATACCCAGCATGCTTCCTCCGAAAGCGGCGTATGCCTGCCTTAATGGTGGGGTAAAAACGGTCATACACGTAAAATTCCACTCGTGCAAAAACACCAGTGTACGTGGGAGTTTCAGCCCACAAACGCAGAAGAAGAAGAAGAAGAAGAACACGCTAAAGTTCAAGATTACGTCTCACGACTGCCGCTAACGCAGTCAGGTCATCTGTTGTTTGTTTCCTGTCTTCTAAGAAGTCGTGGTTGCTCAGAGGGGTCCACCATCCATCCATCCATCCATCTCTCTCTCTCTGACGCTGAGTGTCGTTTATTTATTTGTTTATTCGAGACTGAAATTGTGTCCATTCATGGCGTTGTCGGTTTGGTTTTAAGGTGTTCTGAGTGTATTCAAGTTGCGGTTCTTGCTAATGTTTATACTCATAGAGTTACTTGCCTTGATTGCGACGGTCGGATCGTTGCGTGTACCGGTACAGAGAAACGCTCGAGAAGAGCTTTCTTTTAAATGTATCCTACAATACGTGAGAGAGACAACCCATGACATAACTAAACCATACACTCACACTCAGAATAAAAAACCCAAGAAAGGTAGGTTGTTGGAACGTTTGTTATTGACAAAACAATACATTCACAAATATCTGGACCCAACGGTCTTTTAAAGGCACAGTAAGCCTCCCGTAAACCATCACAGAGCTCCCCGACCGTCTACATACAGTACAAGCATACTTCCATTTGAACGCTCACCGAACGGGAACATCCTGGCTGCTTTCTGTCGAGCGTGAGAAATGTTCAAAGAATTTATTTTCGTGGACTTGGTCTTCTACAACAATGGCGCCTCGTTTTGGTGCTGGACGGCTGATATGATACCGGAAATCACGCCCGGACAGTAAGCCTCCCGTAAACCAACACAGATACTGTCAGGCTTTTACACACAGTACAAACACCCTTCCATTTGAACGCTCACCAAACGGGAACATCCTAGGTGCCCTACGTAAAGAGCGAGCAATTTTTAAAGAATTAATTTTGCAGATTGTCTCGGCGAACACGTTTTGGACTCATCCTGAACTCAGGTCAAACATGAGTTACTTCCCTTCGGGTCTCATTCTATCGATGTAAACTGGCGATAGCCGTGAATCGATGATTATCAAAATGTTTTTGGACCGTGGTGCGTTTTTTTGCTAGACCTAACTTTTAAAATCTAAATAATAAATTGACAGCTTGTTACACAAACATTCTTTAATCATAAAAGAATTCTTTTTTCATCAAGACAAGATCAGTACTATTCGAAGTTGTGAAAGTTTGAAAAAAGAAAAGCCCGGAAGCAGGGTCACCCAAGGGTCGTAGCAGACGACGGTTTATCAGTGCATATCGCCGTTCCTCTCAACAGTCAAAAGCCATCGCTAGAGTTCTTGTGAACCACAGCCGTTTGTTTCGTGCATAAAAACGTGCTATTGTAAATAAGCTCACATCGAGTCGCATTCAAATGACTAACTGACGACTACATTGTGAAAAAGGGAAACTGGATCACACGGGTTCACGATGGCTCAGGGGTAAGATAAACCACGCAAAAATAAAAACTGTGAAAATTGTTCGCTCTTTACGGAGGGCACCAAGGATGTTCTCAATCGGTGAGTGTTTAAATGAAAGGGTGTTTGTACTGTGTGTAAAAGCCTGACCGTATCTGTGATGGTTTACGGGAGGCTTACTGTGCCTTTAAGTGAACAGACAAACAAATATTCACACAAAACTTATCTTATTTTTTCATACACTCTCACGTTAGAGTGATTTATTTGTAATATGCTGACTGTTAGCAAGTGATAACAGACATGTCGAGAAAACGGATATCAACATGCCGATTGCAGTCAGTTTTGACACTGGTGTCAATTAAGAAATTAGTTGTGCACATTCACACAAATCCATTTTGCGCAGAGAGCAGTGATGAGACTGCTGCTTTTTGCTATGTGTCCGAGCGAAAAGATGAAAACTTGGATGGACGTTTGATGACTTACGATGTGATTAACACAGGAAAGAAGGTGCCTTTAAACGGAGTTCTTTTGTCTTTAAAACAACGCCATGCTAATAATGTAGAAAGATCGTCAACACAAAGATCGATGGCGGTCGTAATTGGTCGCTCCTCCGTCGAGTGTTCGATTCAGGAACAGTTACTGAAACCTTCAAAACAACGTTCTGACATCCGCAATCAGGAATATACATCCCAATATTGGAGTCAGGAATTGTAGATTGCTTTTATAAACCAGAATTTGTTAATATTGACACACTCCTGACAGGTGATTCAAACATTTCCATATTTGAAAATAGTGCTTTTTTGTTGTTGTTGTCCAAAGCTATATTGAGAAATCAAACCGCTTTGGGACACCTTAGTTCGATGTTGTTGGGGTTGTTTTTTTAAATAAAATTATATTACTTGGGGCCCATCTACTTTTTGATATGTTGTTGTGTCTTTCGTTCTCGTTTTGTATTTACACCCCCGGTAAAGGGGTGTGTATAGGTTTCGGTCGATGTGTTTGTTTGTGTGTTTGTGTGTTTGTGTTCGCATATAGATCTCAAGAATGAACGGACCGATCGTCACCAAACTTGGTGAACAGGTTCTATACATTCCTGAGACGGTCCTTACAAAAATTGGGACCAGTCAAACACACGGTTAGGGAGTTATTGGTGGATTAAAATTATACAAGGACTTATAGAGGGACATCTTAATGGTCAAAGGGAAATAACCATTCTCACTCAGTCACTGCCACCAACTGAGAAGGTTATTTCCCTTTGACGGGGGTGTTTTTCCTACCTCGGAGGAATTTCTTGTTGTTTTCGTTTTCGGTATTGACACAGATTGTGTTTTCCTTGTTGTTTTTCTCTTTTTTATTTTTTTATTTTTTATTTTTTCAAAAAATATGTCGCATTGATCATATTCCGCCATGAAATTTCAGGCATGTTTATGTGAGCACTTATCAGAAGTTTTAAACTTGTTGTGCTCCTTCTTAATGATGTTGTTATATTATCATGTGTCTGTTTACGAATAAAATACTGTTTAAACAAAATAAACCAGGTATAGCATGTACTTCGGTACACACACTATGCGGAACGGCACCGGCAACATACACGTCAATACAAGTTGACAAACTGAACAAGTCGCGTAAGGCGAAAATACAACATTTAGTCAAGCTCAGTCGAACTCACAGAATGAAACTGAACGCATTGCATTTTTTCCGCAAGACCGTACACTCGTAGGCTGCCGTAGCATCGTCTGTCCACCGCTCGTGGCAAAGGCAGTGAAATTAACAATCCAGAAAAGCGCGGTAGCGGTTGCGCTGAGGAGGATAGCACGCTTTTCTATATCTCTATTCTTTTTAACTCTCTGAACGTGTTTTTAATCCAAACATATCATATCTATATGTTTTTGGAATCAAGAATGGACAAGGAATAAGATGAATTTTTTTTTAAATCGATTTCGGAAAATTTATTTTAATCATAATTTTTATATTTTCAATTTTCAGAGCTTGTTTCCGAATATAACATATTTATATGTTTTTGGAATCAGAAAATGATGTAGAATACAATAAACGTAATTTTGGATCGTTTTATAAAAAAATAATTTTAATTACAATTTTCAGATTTTTAATGACCAAAGTCATTAATTAATTGTTAAGCCTCCAAGCTGAAATGCAATACCAAAGTCCGGCCTTCGTCGAAGATTGCTTGGCCAAAATTTCAATCAATCTGATTGAAAAATGAGGGTGTGACAGTGCCGCCTCAACTTTTACAAAATGCCGGATATGA
Organism: Littorina saxatilis; assembly: GCF_037325665.1. Lineage (NCBI taxonomy): Eukaryota > Metazoa > Mollusca > Gastropoda > Littorinimorpha > Littorinidae > Littorina > Littorina saxatilis. The sequence continues at coordinate 31,586 of NW_027127837.1, read as the reverse complement.
CGTCATCAAATACATTTATCGAAAAAATCAAAAAAAGTCTGGGGATATCATACCCAGGAACTCTCATGAAAAATGTCATAAAGATCGGTCCAGTAGTTTACTATGAATCGCTCTACACACACACACACACACATTCACACACACACACACACACACACACACACACACACACACACACACACACACACACACACACACACACACACACACACACACACACACACCACGACACTCGTCTCGATTCCCCCCTCTATGTTAAAACATTTAGTCAAAATTTGACTAAATGTAATAAACAAGTCGCGTAAGGCGAAAATACAATATTTAGTCAAGTAGCTGTCGAACTCACAGAATGAAACGCAATGCCATTTTACTCGTAGCATCGTCAGGCCACCGCTCATGGCAAAGGCAGTGAAATTGACAAGAAGAGCGGGGTAGTAGTTGCGCTAAGAAGGATAGCACGCTTTTCTGTACCTCTCTTTGTTTTAACTTTCTGAGCGTGTTTTTAATCCAAACATATCATATCTATATGTTTTTGGAATCAGGAACCGACAAGGAATAAGATGAAAGTGTTTTTAAATTGATTTGGACAATTTAATTTTGATAATAATTTTTATATATTTAATTTTCAGAGCTTGTTTTTAATCCGAATATAACATATTTATATGTTTTTGGAATCAGCAAATGATGGAGAATAAGATAAACGTAAATGTGGATCGTTTTATAAATTTTTATTTTTTTTTTACAATTTTCAGATTTTTAATGACCAAAGTCATTAATTAATTTTTAAGCCACCAAGCTGAAATGCAATACCGAACCCCGGGCTTCGTCGAAGATTACTTGACCAAAATTTCAACCAATTTGGTTGAAAAATGAGGGCGTGACAGTGCCGCCTCAACTTTCACGAAAAGCCGGATATGACGTCATCAAAGACATTTATCAAAAAAATGAAAAAAACGTTCGGGGATTTCATACCCAGGAACTCTCATGTCAAATTTCATAAAGATCGGTCCAGTAGTTTAGTCTGAATCGCTCTACACACACACACAGACACACAGACACACACACACACACACATACATACACCACGACCCTCGTCTGGATTCCCCCCTCTATGTTAAAACATTTAGTCAAAACTTGACTAAATGTAATAAAAAAGCAAGTTGAATTTTCCATTATTGCTAAAGAAGGAAGCTTCCTCGTTCCTGTTACGGTAGTATTTCGCATAGCCAGAAACGACAATTACCTTTTAAGTGCTGTTCACATGGCAGACTTGCAACCAACTTTTCCCTAACCGTAGGCGTTTTGAAAATCTGTCCCGAGTCGTCGAGGCCAAGTTCACGAAAAGTCTGCCATGTGAACGGCCCCAGCGATTTAGGTACGATTAAGGCCAGATTCAGAAGCGACTCCAAAACTCAGTTGAGCACTGCTCGACTCGTTCGTGACTTGTCAAAGATTTTGCGCAGACTTTTCTTATCACGCTTACTAATTGGTTAGCTCTAGCCAACCCACGCTAATGCAGTTACAGTAGACTCCGCTTAATAAGGTCACCTTGGTGCAGGACAAAAGTGGCTATATTAAGCGGGTGGATTTAATAAAAGCATAAGCATAAAACATAAGGAAAAATCCGTGCAGTCAGAAATTGGCCTCAAAAAGCGGGTGGCTTTATTAAACATGGCCTTATTAAGCGGATTCTACTGTACTTCCCTTCTCCGGAAAACAACGAAGACGACCGGACAATCCCAAATAGTACAGTATGGCGAGAATCGCCGTCTAAAATTCTAGTATGCGCGTTTGTGCTGTTCACATGGGCAACGATTCTGATTTGATTTGCCAGCGACTAAAATCGCTTGAAAGTTGGGGGAATGTTGGTTACAAGTCCGCCATGTGAACAGCACTTTATGCCTCGAATCGTCAAGCAAACTGTCTAGTTCACAGGAAGATAAAATTGAACGTGGGTCCGCAAGGTGAAATCATGCATGAATAGAACCTTATAAGGTAAAGATCACGCTGAAGTGAGCTCGAAATTTGTGTCCGAAATTGACAAGACGGACAATAACTTTAATGAGAAAATTAGCGTTAATGCGCGTAAATGTCAGTGTTATTTTCGTCACAAATGAGCTGGCGCTTTTCTTTTCACTTCAACGAAATGTCCGGTGTTACACGTAAAGCACCTGCCTTACGAATCGCTCGCTTGGTGTGTACCTTTTCTCCTGACCGCTTCGAACAAATTCCCTCGAGTTTTGAATTGAAGAATTCGCTTCTTTTCATCGGAGGGAGCACTAGCCAGAGAAGACCAATCGCTGTCGAACAATGGAGGATCATCATAATACCCTGTGCTCAATAGGTGCTTGAATCTCTTATTAATTTTGTGTATGCCTCCAAGTGGGTCCTACGTATTGAACACCTTCATGAGTCGCGTACAGGGATGAATGTGTTTATGTTTGACTGGATGATTACCCGCTTCGCCGGGTACCGGCTTCGCCGGGAGGAAGTAGATTCGAATACCAGGCTGCGCCGGGGACCCGGCTTTGCCGGGTGTACGCCGGCTTCACCGGCGCACGAAGGAAAGTAGATAAACGCGCAAAACACTGGAGACCTTCTAAAAATAGTAACGTGCAGTGACCTTCTAAAAATAGTAACGTAATAACGGGAATATGGATTGACGCCACACGGAGGAAGGGAGATAATCGCGGCTGAAAACACTGGAGAAGATAAGGAAGAGTTACTGGTAGTGGATCCCGACAACAACAAAAAAACAAAACAAAAAAAAATCGGTTCAGCTGAGAGCACGTGTTGAAATATCTCATCGATGAGGTTGTGTCCGGTGTGTAGCTGAATACGGTGTCCAAATTTGAAAAAGATCCACCGAGAACCGTGCATCGCGAACAGACAGACAGGCAGACAGACAGACAGACAGACACTAGTCGTATATATGAGAAGCCTGAATGCAGGCAACTGGATAAGATAATTTTTTTAATACTTTTTTATATTGGGGAGGGGGGGGGGGCTATTTTTTTATTTTTTTTTTTTAAACACGAGACTTCACTCATCGACCGTGTCCTTAGACTGGATGCGTAAGATGATAATCAAATTGCATGCACCCTTAATCCTTTGTGAAGGAACGTGCAGAAAGCCATGCGTTTATACCGGTAGTATTTGAAACTCTCTGCAGAATTCTTCTTCTTCTTCTTCTTCTTCTTCTTCTTCTTCTTCTTCTTCTTCTTCTTCTTCTTCTTCTTCTTCTTCTTCTTCTTCTTCTTCTTCTTCTTCTTCTTCAGCGTTCGTGGGCTGAAACTCCCTCGTACACTCGTGTTTTTGCACGAGTGGATTTTTACGTGTATGACCGTTTTTACCCCGCCATTTAGGCAGCCATACGCCGCTTTCGGAGGAAGCATGCCGGGTATGTTCGTGTTTCTATAACCAACCGAACTCTGACATGGATTACATGATCTTTTCCGTGCGTACTTGGTCTTGTCCTTGCGTGTACACACGAAAGGGGATAAGGCACTAGCAGGTCTGCATATAAGTTGACCTGGGAGATCGGAAAACTCTCCACCTTAACCCACCAGGCGCGGCCGGGATTCGAACCCACTACCTTCCGCTTTGGAGGCCGGCGTCTTACCACCAAGCCATTGCGCCCGTCATCTCTAAAGAATGAAACAGTTGTTGCCCTGTGTAGTTGTAAGCCGGAGGATCGTGCATGTTGAACGATTGGACGGAAGGGATATGTCATTTGTAAAAAGAAAATTGCGCTGTGCGAATGCTCGGTTGTCATTTGTGACCCTCCACGACGGTATGAGTCGCATGTCACCTTTGCATGATTTTCATATTTTTACATTTTCCTAAAGTTTTTTATGCTCTATCCAGTGGTGAAAACCGTTTTAGAAAAGAGCGAAAACTGTTTGAGTTATAAGCCTGTGACTAAGGTGACCCTCACACTGATACCAGACACTCCCCGGACTTATATGAAGCCTAGCGCAGAACCGCGCGAGGTGACATGCGACTCATTTCGTGGTGGAGGGTCACATTTAAAGAATGGGGTTAGGGAACTAAAAGAATAATCCGAAACATCCGAACGAAGTAACTACTAAGTAACTACTAAGTAACTACTAAGTAACTACTAAGTAACTAAAGTAAAAGAAGATACTTTTATGCAATGAACGCAAGCTGTGGTCTTTCTGTACACCAACGTAGGTTGCAGACCTTTGTGCATATTAAACAAATAATACCTGCACATTGAGTCAATACGCCGTAGTTTGTCATCGCACCTTCCCATAACGCTCTCCCCTCTGTCCTCCCAATCGATGTTTACAGTAAACAGTTATGAGAAGCAAGGTTCTTTGCCAAGGCAACACCCAAACGCAATGAAACCATCACAGGGCAATGTCTGTACAGTAAATGTCCGAGCTGCCTCGTTCAATCGATTCGCACGCCTGTGCCGGTTTGTGCCACAACGATTGGCTTAGTCCGCCGACGCGAGCTAACTTCGGGCCGTTTAGACCCACACACAGTCCACTAGTGCCTGTTCCTTATTTCTATCCGAATTGTCACTTGTGTCGGAGAGTTTGGATTAAACTCTGTGTCTGTCATCCGTCAAGGGGAAAAGCAGAAAAAAGGTAAGACTGATGTTTTTGTGGTCATATTGTGAAAGCTCACTCCGTTTCGGATGTTTTTGCTTTTCGTGTGCAATTTTTGTCCACGAAAATATTGATCGTAACCGGCGTTGAGCAACAAACATTCTTGTGTTGCTTAGGTTTCGGTATTGGCCTGGTTATACTATAGTGCGGCCTTGTAATCTTCACTTGTGTCAGCCCACAGCGTTTTGAAATATGCACGAAAGGGCGAAGAGTTGCACATTTCGGAGTTACACTTTCAGCCCTAGGACAGTGTAGTAACTGGAAGAAGAAACAAACCCACCGGGTCGGGCATAGAAGCTAGCACTAAAACCCCAACATACACACAGACGTGGGTACAAGGCTGACTCTGGATGTATACATACTCAGCAAGCGGAGCGGCTGTCACGCATGATCGATACGGTTTTCCGATTACTTCATTCTCTCTCCTATAGCTAAAAGTAGAGGCGAAACAATGTTATGTACACTCAGGTTAAATTATTCGCCCCGGGAGGATTATTCCGCTACGTTGCTCGATAACAGTGAAACTTCCCCCCCCCCCCCCCCCCTTAAATGCGGGGAGATCTCAAAAAAGGGTTCCACTGTTTTTGAGCGTTGACATCACACGCGCGGACACTCTGATCGGTATAGATATGTAGATGCCAGCGGTCTTACAATGTAGGTCACTTTGATTTTGCTGACTTGCTAATCGGGCCCGTTGCCTCCACCCGGTACTCTGAAGACGAAGCACCGCTACCCAAATGCTCAAAAAATCGCACTGAAGAAACGTCAAACATGTTCGTGGAAAATGCTCATCCGAACGTCACACCCCACACCACGCCCACCCCATGGACGTTAAAAAAAACAAAAAACATTTGAATATGTGTTCACTATATCATGGGAACAGTTATGTATTTGTTAAAGCTTCGGTGATTTGTGTTGACTTTGGCCTATGGGACCAACAACTCTCACACCCGAAATGACATTGTAATTTTCACTTGTTACCGTTGGTAATTGTCAAAAGCTTAAAACACAGAACCGCACCGGTAAGTTCTTGACAATCGTACAACTCCATATAAGGACACACAGAAACAAAAAAAACACACACACACACACACACATGCGCACACACACACACACACACACACACACACACACAAACACACACACACACGCACCCCACCGCTGATGATATTTTTGTTGTGTATGATTCATGAATTTCAGATCCTGACTATCATGTTCAGGGTGGGTTCCGCCTGACTGATATTTGTTATTATCGCAGTAGTTTGTTGTGTAAATAAGGGGAAGGCACACTGTGTGTATAAAGTAACTTTCTGTATATTGAATGGACATGTGACAGAGAGCAATGGGCGAAGTATGAAAGGGGTGGTAAGGGTGACGTCCTACATTCCCCAGATAAGATTCGCTCGTCCCTCGTAGTGTAGAAATGCCCCACGACCATTGAATTGAATCCTCGTCCGCCTCTCCGAATTATTGCTCAACACCGGTGAAATTCCGATGGTGTGTGTGCTAATCTGTTGGCGTGTTGGCCTGGGCTGTGCAAGGCTGTTTTCAACTACAGTGTAGTATTATTTAGTCATACCTAATCTTACTCAACTCAAGTCTCCACGGTTCAACGCCCAGTATATATACAAAAGGGAAACGCCATCATGAATATTCATGACATTGTAGCTTCGATTTGAAACAGGTTTATTGGTATTTTGTTTTCACCCCTCCCGCTGTCGTGCAGCAAACGTACTTTTTTTCGCACCAGCTTTGGAAAGGAAAATAATACAAAGCTTGCAGAGCGAGTGTGTAGGAGAAGCGTGTGTACCCAGGCTATGAATATGAAAAGGTTTAGGACCATATATGACCTCTGGAGGCGTCAACACACACAGAATAGACGGAGAGAGGACATTAAGGTTGTTCGGCTTTGATCAAAACCGCTCAGGCAAAACGGGAAGAAAATTGTCGCTGGTGAAGTTGTAGCACTTGGAAAGTGTTGTTAACTTGGCCCATACCCAGGCACAGTTAGGAACAAGAAAATTGGTTGATTAAAATCAACATGGCCGAAGCAATGTTTTCATAAAAGAAGCGGTATTGTACGGGCATATGTTGAATTTGGGTTACATGTGTTGCAGAGTATTTGAAAATCCGTAGGCATAAAAACATGCAAAGAAGAGTGATAGGTCCCTGTTGTGAATATAGTCAAGTGGATAAATTGATTACTTATGTTTCACACTAGTTTTGCTGTTACAGCAGTCCCTCTCATGAACGGACACCCTTGGGCCAGTGCAAACCTGTCCGTACATTGTAGGTGGCCGGTCACGGGAGAGCCCTCCCCCCCCCTCACACACACTCAGGCACACTGACGGACTGAGTGAGTCTTTGCTACTGGTGAACGACTTGTCCTAAAACAATAAGGTCAAACTGCTACAACGTATAACTGAAAGGAAAAAACTGTCCTGTAAAATGACGTTAAATCAACGGTGTCAGAAAAAGAGAGATAAAAGAAATCCTCAAATTCCTGAGGATACAGGCACCCCATGAAAGCAGCCACGAACATACTCACAGAGGCGCACATGCTTGTGCAGATACTTTGCAAACTTCATATGTGGTAATTTCTTTTGTGTGTGTGTGGCTTTATTGAATATTTCAGGCAGTGACTTTTCCCTGTCCAGTTTTCTCTTTCGTATCTCTTACCCCTCGCTTACCCACCCCCCACCCCCTTACCCTCCACTTCCTTTACCCAGCCCCGACAGTACAAATTTGTAATCTGCAAGCCAGAGCACACATTTTCTAAAAGGAAGACTACTCCTCTTCAATTATATCCAGAGATCTTCCAGCTGTCTCCACCATAAGCCAAGTGGTCGAGTCTCATACCCCCTTTCCACACAACCGTTCTAGGTCCCGTTACCGTACCGACCAAGGAACGGTGCGGGCACGGGAGGGATCGGGACAGAACCGCAATGAACCTCACTAACTGATCGTTAACGGAACTGCTTTGAACGGTAGGGTCGGTAGGGACGGCTGAGTTTGGGCTGCATGTTCAAATTTTTAGCCGTTCCCCTCCCGATCAGAATGAACGGTCATGGAACCTCAATCCATCGGTAACGGAACGCTTGAATCGTTAAAGGAACTTAAAACAACGGTAACGCAACGGTAGCGCTCTCACACACTGAGTTGTCATACCCGCATTCCACAAATCCGTTCTAGGTCCCGTTCCCTTACCGACCAAGGACGGCTGCCACTATGGTCAGACGCTGCTGAAAGATGCCAAAAAAACGGCCGTTTGCGCAGCGTTCCATTGTTGTGGCAGCATTCCTTGATTGGTACGGGAACGGGACAAAGAACGGTTGTATGGAATGGGGGTATAACTTTTGACACCGACAAACTGAAGAATGAACAGATCTATGAGGTAACCGTCTCAATGGTCCAGGCTCAGGAAACAAAGAGTATGTATGGCCTGGCCGGGGCGATTGTAGCTTCCCTTCTTCGTGTCCGATAGACAAGGAAAATAAATAGCAGAGCATAGTGCAATTTCATGTTGGCATCTTCTCCACTGAAAGCTATAACCCAAAGACTGAAGACCAAAGTGCTTTACCCCACTTCTGACCCGAATCACCCCCCTCCTGCTAGGTACACGTGCACTCAAGTTAACCTCTGAGTCGGATGAGAGAGAGCGAGAGCGAGAGAGAGACACACACACACATAGACAGAGACAGACATAGAAAGACAGAAGCGGAGAGACTCAGAGGGAGACACAGACAAAGACATAGCCTACATACAGAGAGAGAGAGAGAAAGAGAGAGAGAGAGAGAAAAAAAACTGTAACTGATCTCGTGAGAACGGTAACAAAACGAGACATGTCACCTCTCCGAATGCATTCCAATAGATGACCGCGACACGGCGAATAGGTTATCGTTGTTAAATCCGAGTCCATGTCAACTTTTGTCATCATTTAATTCGCCCCTCTCTTTCTCTCTCTGTGTCTCTCTGTCTGTGTCTGTCTCTCTCTGTCTCTCTCTCTGTCTGTCAGTCTGTCTCTCTCTCTCTCTATCTCTCTCTCTCTCTCTCTCTCTCTCTCTCTTAAACAACTATGTCCTTTGATGTATGTTGTAGTTGAGGATGTATTTGATGAGGCACCAGCCATCCCCTGTATATACCCATACATGTATGTATTGTGTGTGTGTGTGTGTGTTTGTGTGTGTGTGTGTGTGTGTGTGTGTGTGTGTGTGTGTGTGTGTGTGTGTGTGTGTGTGTGTGTGTGTGTGTGTGTGTTGTGAGAGAAGGAGTGAAAGTCAGAGTGTGTGTGTGTATGTGTGTGTGTGAGAGAGAGAGAGAGAGAGAGAGAAAGAGAGAGAGAGAGAGAGGCTGTCATGTTTGATATATGTACTGGTTGTAACGGGTCAGTTGGCCTAAACAATAAACTTTCTGAGTTCTGAGTTCTGAGTTCTCTCTCTCTGTCTTTTTCTCCCCCCCCCTTTTCCTCCCCCTTCTACTCCTCATTATATGGATCTCTTTGATCTTGCCTAGATGTTGCCGATCAATGTATGGAAGTAGGGAGTGTACGAAGAACAGATCTATATATATCACAGTCTCATCGTGTGTTTGTCCACACGTCTAAGTTCACAACTGAATGAGTGCGGCGTGTGCTTGTGTAACAAGCAAGTGAAACAAATTGCATTTGTTAAATGTTTAGTTTTGGTACGAGTTGCATATTGGCAATACCAGCAACATGTGAAACTTTGCATCAATCTTTTTTTTTAGACACTTCTCTTTAAAACACATGCCTTTTTTCTGTTGAAACGTATTATTTTAGTTGATTCCTTTATGAAAAGGACACTAATGGTCATATCGCTAAGGGTAGGATTATTCGATACGCCAACCTAACACTAAGACATTCGTAGGTTCTCTGTTTCAGAACACTGCTATTCAGGCTACCATTACTTCGATGAGATCTTCTGCACCTATAGCTTTCTGTCTGAATTCCATGAGCACTCAATGCTGGGCAAATAACTTTTGTCGGCATATTAGTTTTAAAGTCATTGCACATTCACAAAAGTAAGCGAAAAGCGCGTGACTGCACGCTATTGAAAAAGTATTAACTGCATGACTATGACTGTAAGTCGATTAAGGAAAAAAAAAAGTCCTGTTCAAGCTTGCGTCTATAAGCCGATCAGGGGTAGGGGAAAGTTCTACAAGAATGTGACTGTGAAAGCACCCGGAAACACAAGGTCATGACGTCACCGCGTCGCATACCCGTCCGGTTATTACATCATAGTTTGCTGTGTTTACTTAGTTTGACAAGACTAAATATGATTCTGTATCTAATCATTGCTGTTGCCGGAATATTGAAATAGTAAGTCTGAGTTAGTCATCATCTCTCCGACCCCCCCCCCCCCTCCCTTTTTTCATCAACCTTCCCGATTTCCTTCCACCAATATTGTTGTAATCCAAAATCCAATCACCTCCCCGCCCTCGTTTACCTCCTTTGATTCTTGTTTCACATGCTTTATTTTGTTTGACAGTCCTAACAAGGAATTAGTTCTTTTTTTGACCTTTGACAGCACATGAAAAATGATTCCTATTTAGATGTAAATATGTAACCACACTTATTACAAGCTTAGCTTGTTGTGTGGTCCCTATTGTTCCTGATGTACTGTACTATATATGTAACCCCACGTTCTCTGAATAAAATCTTGTTTAAACCAAGCACATGCCATGGTCATGAGTTGACCGCGTCCCACGTCCGTCTGGTTATTGCATCAGAGTTTGCTCCCCCCGCATACAACGCCAGTGTTTGCTTACTACTAGGAGTGGTCAGTTGTAGGGCAATATGCCTGCTGTTAAAATCGAATGTTTGGCCGTTTCACAAGGCACTACGTAATACGTGTAACACAAAACAAAACTACTTGGCATTTTGAAAACGCCTAAAATATCTAATCTTTACCTTTGTTAGACTGGACATTAGAAACATTAAAAACGGGAGTTCAGAGTCCAAAATATACTGTTCAAAAAAAGAAACGCATAGTTGCTACTTGCCAAATTTGTTTTATTTTTCGAAAAAATTAACAGAAAATCCAATATTTAGATTATTTGTTTGAAATTTGGTATGGACACAGTTGAATGCACACACAGTTCATTTGCATCTTCAAATCAATCAGTCAATCAATACGATTGGGTGCCGAGGCTGTCAAGTCAGTAGGGGGTGTGACTGCCTTGAGCAGCAACAACTGCCCGGCACCTTCTGGGCATGGACTGGATCAGATGCCGGATATCTTGCTGTGGGATGGTGTCCCACTCCTCCTGAAGTGCCTGCAATAGATCGCGGTGATTTGCCGGCGCTTCTTCTCGCCTGCGCACACGTCTGTCCAATTCATCCCAGAGGTGTTCTATCGGGTTCATGTCTGGCGACATGGATGGCCAGGGAAGCACCTAGACATGGTGGTCGGTGAGGAACTTGGTGGTGAGTCGTGCTGTGTGCGGGCGAGCGTTGTCCTGCTGGAATATGGCATCCTGGTCAGCAAGAAGAGGAAGGGCGTGTGGGCGCAGAATTTCCTCCACGTATCGCTGGGCAGTTATGCGCCCTTGGACGTGCACCAGGGTGCTCCTTCCAGCGGTATTGATCGCCCCCCACACCATGACGCCTCCACCACCATGAACGGGTGCCTCATCCACACAGTTGGGCGCGTAACGTTCGTTTACTCTCCGGTAGACCCTCCTCCGACCATCATGTCGCTGGAGCAGGAAGTAGGACTCGTCGCTGAACCACACGTGTCTCCAGTGATTCCGGACGGTCCAGCGAAGGTGCTGGTTGCCCCACTGCACTCGGTTCTGGCGATGGCGGCGGGTGAGGACAGCTCCTCTGTGAGGTCTGCGAGCTCTCAAACCAGCTTCATGCAGGCGGTTCCGCACGGTCTGGTCCGATAATCGGTGTGGCCCGGGGAGAGCCTGGACAGAAGATGAGGCCGACAGGAAACGATTCCGGAGGTGGCGGAGCCGTATGAAGCGGTCGTGAGCAGCAGTTGTCGCCCTTGGTCTTCCCGCTCGTGGCAAGTCAGCAACGGAGCCAGTGGCTTGAAACCTGACCCACAGTCTACTGATGGTGCTCTGGGACACGTGGAAGTGCCTGGCGATTGCACTTTGACTTTGGCCTGCTTGAAAACGACCCAATGCAATTTGGCGGTCTTCTCTGCTCAATCGGGCCATCTTTCGTCGCTGAATTGTCGTCTGATTTCTTTGTGGCGAACAATCCGCTTTTATGGGTTTTGGAAGACATGGTGAGAGCTCAATATTCCCCGAGTTTCACGAGATTACACTGAAGCATGACGAGTGGTCATAAATGAGCAGTTTTGACATTGTAGCCACTGATAACGCATGCGTCACGTGCAGAGCTCACTTGTGGCAATGGACGAAAGGTCGACGACCAGATAAACATTTTCTGCAGTTTGGTGGATATTCTTGTAGCCATATAACTAAATTAACCAAATATTACAAGCTATGCGTTTCTTTTTTTGAACAGTATAATTCGTAAGCTTTTTCTCTCTCGATTTCTCAAAACAAAATAACTGGAGATATTCGTTAACGGAGGTATAGATTATCGTGGTGTTTTTCGGAGTTGATAATGTCAACTTTAATCTAGAGTAGGGGGCCTACATTCTATATTGCCATAGTAGTTGATATCGGGGCCTGTGATGATCATGAATGGGAATGGAGACGCGCAAAGGAGAAGGTTAAGTCCGCCAGACAAAGAGAAAAAAAAAGTTAAGGCCGCCAGATACAGTCATACAAGGAACTTAGTCGATAAATATCGACAGGGGGCGGACAAATGGTTTACATGTGAAATGTGTGTATATGGGTGTGGGTCTGAAACAAACAAACAAACAAACAAACCATGTGAACCCCCCCCCCCCTCCCACCGCTCGCGGGCTGAACGACTGACGTCACATGTCGCTTCGGTCTTTTCCAGAAGAACACCGCGTGTTCACCACGCCTTTCCAACTATGTGCTCCCATACAGTTTTGGTAGATACATGCTTGTGCAAGTATGTTATTAGTATTACCAATGTGAATCTTATTTTCCTTTCGATGGTCAGTTTTACTCACCTCTGTAACAGCAGTCACCTCTGCGAATGCTGTCGAAGAATCTAACCGAAAGTAAACATTCTGGGAATCTACGCGCATCGGCCTTGACGCAAGTTCAATACTGAGCCAATGAGCGCGGCGCGAGAATCTTCCCGCACCGTAGACCAGATTAGTAGGTGCTTGATTTTGGTATTTTGATTTTACATAACATTAAACCTTTCTTGGGGTTCATGGTCATGGCAACAGCCATAATAATATATATCATGTATAATATTACATTTCAGCATATTTGAATTACATGTCATCATACCAAACTGTCATACATTTTTATTCCCACATCATTCTGATTGATCACAACCAAACCTACTATCAGTGGACACATCCAAATGTAAGCGCCTGTTCTTGACAACTTTTAATCGATCTAAAAATAGCAACTTGCTGGGTCTTTTGCCGCCAACAGACACTGTTTGGCCTGTAGGTAAAATGTACAATGTATTTTCTGATTTGTGCACAAAAGCTTTTTTTTTCTTTTTTTTTTAACATAACAATGTTTAATGTCACTGTATGTTTAAAAGACCATGGTCATATTTGTAAAAAAAAATGTTAAATTAGAAAATAAATAACATTTTGGTTCATGATTTTTCCTACACCTGTGCTGAAAATAAGAAATAAAAATGTCGGTATATAAGTCGCTCAAATACAATTAGGTATGAATGGCTCGGTTTGAGTTAGTTGCAGTTGACCCTGCACATTGCGACCTATTATGTTTTTGCGATTTTGCCGTCACCCCTCCCATAGGGTGACGTATTTCACAACTTCCTGTGTTACACAAACTCTGTGATGACCAAATTTGCCTTCACTCCTCCCATAGGGTGACGGATTTCACAACTTTCTACAGATGAACAATGTTGCCTCCATCCCGATGTCACAACTTCCTGTGTACACAAACTGATGACGTATTTCACAACAAAATGGCGCTGCCCATGGTCAACCTCGAAACTAACCGTATAGAATGGGGGCGTCCTCGCCCCCATAATAAAGAGAATACAAAGATGGATGGTAGCAATAGGGGTACGGAAAGGCTATGTCCATTGTACTGCATGCATATCACATTTGCTGGTACACGTCATACATAACCTGTGCATGTGATGCATCTTCATAAGGCGTTGGCTATACGAGGTGACACCCAGTGCCCTTCCCTCTCCCCTTCCCCCTCCCACCCCCCCCCCACACACACACACACACACACACATCCTCGCCCCGCGTTTGGCACTTACTTTCCACATTAAAATAATAGATGCAGTGAAGATTCATATCTGTCCTCCCATGTTGTTCGGGACAACAGTGCTATTTTTGCAAACTTGTTTTTTTTAAACATTTTTACCAGCATGTTCCCCTGTGTTACGTCTCCCATGCGACGCACATTGCGAAACATGTAGGCTACATTTTCACGCCTTTATGGGTTTGACTTGAAGCTATGTTGAATTAACAACACATTGAAAACTCAAACCGACTGCTTTCAGTGAAAGGGCATGGCTCTGTTTCTAGTCAGGTGAAAGTCGTGTATACTTCACCGGTGCAATTTATATACAGTGCAACGGCATTGTAGTCAGGTTTGTTTGTTTGTTTGTTTGCTTAACGCCCAGCCGACCACGAAGGGCCATATCAGGGCGGTGCTGCTTTGACATATAACGTGCGCCACACACAAGACAGAAGTCGCAGCACATGTACAGGCTTCATGTCTCACCCAGTCACATTATTCTGACACCGGACCAACCAGTCCTAGCACTAACCCCATAATGCCAGACGCCAGGCGGAGCAGCCACTAGATTGCCAATTTTAAAGTCTTAGGTATGACCCGGCCGGGTTTCGAACCCACGGTAGTCGATCAGGTTAATGTCGTCTTAACTTTATCGGTACATAATATACAGTACCAGGAACTAAACGCCAAAGATATCACTTCTGTCAATTTCAAGTGCTTTTGAGACGGAGCATTTTTCTTGGTTAATTGATGACACATTTGTGTACCTGGCAGCTAGCCCAAGTAATTCACTGACCGTGTTGATAGAAAAGGTAGTTTGAGACATGTCATACCTTATTCATTCCAAAGGTTATTTATATAGGTAGCAGCATCAGTCGACATTAGTCGAATGCAGTTTAATGTTGTTTGAAAGAGCTTTTTTTTTTATATCTCTTACTAGACTTTGTCCGAGGGGAAGGGGGGGAGGGGGGGGGGGGGTTCCACGCATCATCGTATGGCGTGTACATCTTGCAGACTAGTTAAAAACGAACAATCAACCATTCAACCATTGGTTTCTTTTAACTGTAACGATTGTATGAATATCACAGGGGTGGGCCTGTGCCGGCACCCGGTTAGCCCGCCCTGATACGGGTACATTCTGCCGTAACCCCGGGCGGTCCTTTTATCTTCCGGTTTAATCCGTCACGAAGAGATAAGCCGTGAGTACAGTCAAGTTCGCACATCTTCCTGAATCAGTTTGTGTGGGTGGGTTTTGCTCTTTTATAAAACACAGGTGTCGCAAGATGGGCGATGGCTTAAAACGATTATGAATTTGGGCGTGTCTCCTTGCAACGATCAATGCAATTAGGAGGTGTTGCAGGCCATGAAATGGTTAAAATATGCATCGAGTAAGGGCGGGTACATGCTTCTTGTTTTAGTGCTGACGTTTCTGTGAGAAACTTGAACATAAATGTTTTAGTTGATACTGAAGATAGTGTAGTGTCGGTGTTGGTGGAAGTGGAAGTAGTAGTACGAACGAACGAACGAACGGACTTTATTACTCAAGGATGGAGTAGTAGTAGCTACAAAAGCAGTAACCGCAGCAGCGCTTGAAGGTGAGGGTGAATTGTTTATTGTGATATTGCCAATGGCCACGAAATCAGAAAAGATAATGATTAATGACTGTGATAACATGCAGCGTCAGCAGTTTGAAACTGGAAAATCTTGTCATGGTATTTGACCGTGTATCCATCATCAGATATCTTGAACAAGAAACTAGTATCTTGTCATGGTGTTTGAACGTACATCCATCATCAGATATCTTGAACAAGAAACCAGTTCCTTACATTCAAAAACAATTGTTCCAAACTCTGTTTTAAAAGCTAGTTTTTAGAAGAAAAAAACGGCGTATCTTTCTCAAAACTCATTTTGAAAGCTACCCTGTGATGCAAAGCTAATCTTTCGACAAAGTTCTTTGAACGAGGCTCCTTTAATGAATAATCGAATTTGCTGAGTAGTAGCAGCGTCTGTGTTGTTTGAACTGACGAGATATATGGATTTTGCAGTAAATGTTTTCTTATCTTGAACAGCGCGAGAAAACGGGACAGTTTGTTGTGGCAGGCAAGCAAAATGTTCAAGTTTCAATTATTTGGCAATGTTTGTCCGATCTGTTGCTAGGCTTTGTAACGAGTGCGTGATGTTATCAGACAAGGTTGCCATGGAAACGAAAACAAACAGCTTTGAGAACTGCCGTCCTTTCCTTTTCTCTGTTTGTGTTGCTTCGGTGTTTGAACTCTGTGTCCAAATACTGCAGCATTTGTTTTCATTTTCAGTCTGAAAATATATGGAGATGAGGTGTGTGGGTGTGTGTGTGTGTGTGGGTGTGTGTGTGTGTGTGTGGGTGGGTGTGTGTGTGTGTGTGTGTGTGTGGGTGTGTGTGGGTGTGTGTGTGGGTGGGTGGGTGGGGGTGGGTGTGGTGTGTGTGTGTGTGTGTGGGTGTGGGTGTGTGTGTGTGTGTGTGCACGCGTGCGTGCGTGTGTGTGTGTGTGTGTGTACGTGCGTGCGTTTTGTGTGTGTGTGTATGTGTGTGTGTGTGTGTGTGTGAGTGAGGTGATGGCGTTTGGGGATAAGCCTTACTTGTAAGCCCAGCGTTAATAGAAAACTGGTCGCGGGCTTCACGTGAACTGTCTATCTGTCTGTATTTATGTAGGAATGGCATGTCAGCAGGTGATTGTTCATTGGCTTGCTCATTACGCTGTAGTTCTTCTCAATTGTACTACGATTTTGCGTCAATGCTGTACGACACATAAGGCCTGGCGCTCACCTATGTAACTTCAGCAGGACAGACGACGCACTGCAGATTATCCCAGCCCGCTACACGTTGCGTGAAAGGAAAACAGGCCAAGTACTCGTACTTGGTCCAGAGAAAACTAAGAGATACCTTTTTATTCCTGTCAACCCCCAGGTAAACCATCGCAGGTTAGGTTAGTTCAGACTATTACCTGAGACAAGAGCGCCATCCCTTTTGGACACATACCAGGAATCAAAGGCATGGCTATACCTCCTGTGCATAATGGGAACTTTTTGCTGAATTTATTTTGCTGATTACCACCAGTTTTAATTATGAAATAAATTCATCAAAGCTGTTCCCCCGTGCACTCTGAGTGTATATTTAGCCTGAGAGCAGATTGTTGGATTTGTGTGTGCAAGTACAGTAAAACCTCCCACTAACGACCTTGAAAATGTCCAGAAAAATCGGTCGTAAAAAGGAGGGGTCTCTATTGGGAGTTTAAGAGGTATAAATTTTTTTCACAGGGGAGGCTACTGTTGGGCAGTTCAGTCTTTATTTGTGTTCGTTATCCCATTTTTGTTCCCATTTGATGTGCATATGGGTTAGCATGATGTATGTGCATACACCAGCGCACAGACAGGCAGACATAACACACACACACACACACACACACTCACCCCCCCCCCACACACACACACACACACGGCCTCATAAGTAAAACTTGGTCATTGGCCTCGGGTGCGAAGGTCAGTGTCTGTAAACTGGGTCAGCTGGAGGTGGGAAGAGGACAGCTGTTTTGTCCACTGGACTTTCACGCACTATACTGACTACAGACTACCACCCCTGACTCTTGATGCGTGACTAACGGGGTGCGTGTTCCACGTGTGCTGGGTAATTACGAACTTTGACACTCACTGGTAAAAAGGTCAAAGTCGTTATTGACCCTATGTTGGTAGGTCGGTCGTCGGAAAAAGGAGGGCGTCGTTCTTGGGAGGTTAGTTACAGTGTGAAAGGCATCCGTGCCGAGAAATTAGGTCGGCAAAAGGAGGGGGTCGTTCTTGGGAGAGGTCGTTACGGGAGGTTCCACTGTAGAAGGATGCTCTTAACGCTACATGGATCTATTGCTATTTACCAGCGAGTTTAGCGCGGAAGGACGTTAGCTTTGAAATTGTCTCCCTTCGGTCATTTGCTAAGCCTTGGTAACGCTCGATCTATGTGTGTGTGTGTGTGTGTGTGTGTGTGTGTGTGTGTGTGTGTGTGTGTGTGTGTGTATGTGTGCGTGCCTGCTTGCCTGCGTGCCCGCGTGCCTACGCGGGTGTGTGTGTGTGTTCGCTCTACCCAACCTTTCTGTGTAAATATTGAGCTGTTTACTTATCTGCAGACATTCTCATTGTCTAAATAAAAAGAAAACACACAAGTAACCAGGTTAGGTACGTTTATATCTATAATCAATATGTCGGCACGTTTCTGCCTTCTTCTTCTTCTTCTCATTGTCTGTGTGATTGCAAATATATTGTGCCGCCACGCCTCATTACGTTTTGCACAATGAAGAATTCTTATCGCTAAAGACAAGCGTATAAAATTGGATTCTTTGAAGTGATAGATTTGTGTCGCTAGAGTGCAACACTTTTGATAACTATACTCTTTGTCTTTGATTATGGAACGAACCTAGCTTTCTAAACACCAAACAGATAGCGCCCCCCCCCCCCCCCTCTTCCTGGCAGAGTGCAAAATAACCTACATACTGAAGAAATAAAAATGATGAAAACACAACAAATGTAAGCACAAACACCACCACCCCCACCCCCCCCCCCCCCACACACACACACACACACACAAACACACACATTTACGAAGTTCAGTTAAGTTGCATCCTATTGATCCGGATGCTTTTAGATGTCTCCTAACCCGAAAGGCCAGGATCAGAGATGTTGTGGTCTCAGTCTCTGTCAAACTCACTCTCTCTCTCTCTCTCTCTCTCTCTCCCTCTCTCTCTCTCTCATATATCTTCCCTTTCTTTCCTCCCGTCCCTCCGAATAAAATATCTGTCTCGGCCACTGAGACCAGAGCGATGTTTTATTGATTCACCTCTTTGCCCACCCCCAGCAGTGCGATATAGTCTACATATACAACGCTGATACAGCAGCAGCCAGTCTATACATATATGTATGCCTCCCAACCATAGCTCTTTCTCACACACCACCGTCTGCTCCGCATACATTCCGAGTTCAATCGTGGCTTGCAATTGCTCACTCGTCCGAAAAAAATCGACACTTTGGACCCGACTGAACTGACTGCTTGTGGTGAGATTAATTTTTCCCATGAGAACTTATTTTTTCTGCGTGGTTCATATAAATTTACATGTATACATCGCAGTGGTGGATATATTGTAAGACGAATATTGCAGTGCATTCCTATGTCTCATGAGAATTATTTCACAGTATTGAATATATTGTAATACGAATCAAATGATGTTGCTGACTGTTTTGCGAGGTACGACCTCCACCCCCCCTAAGACAATTAGTTGTGCGTGCTATATATTCACCTACATATCAGTTATTCTCTGTTTTGGATACATACATTTCAGTACAATCCAATTGTTTTGCTGACTGACTGCTCTGCAAGGTGTTCTATGCCATGAACATTATTTGTGTGTGGTGTATAAATGTATGCATTTACAGAGTTGAATATATTAAAGTACAATCTAATGGTGTTGATACGTGACTGCATTGTGAAGTATGTTTCCTCAATTAGATTTATTTGTGCTTGGTATATATATTACACTAGATGAATACCCGCTTCGCCGGGTAGCCGGCTTCGCCGGGAAGAAGTACTTAGAGCCGTACGCCGGCTTCGCCGGCTTCGCCGGGTCCGAACAATGGACCCGCCAAGCTTAGGTCCCTCCCAGATTCGTGGAATGGGAACAGCACGAAAATGATTCAGTGGCCACTGACCATATCGAGTCCCATCCTTGTCGACGAATGTAACCGTGTTAATCACCTTTGGAGGCGAACTCCACTCAAACAGGATTGAGCAATTTAGAGCTTATCTCTAAGCCCTTTTGAACTGTTATGGCTTCTCAAAGGAAGGTCAGTACATACAAATACACAAAAGCCGCCAGACCACATCACAAACAGAACTGAACAATCCACAGGTGTTGCCCACATAGAGAGACACACACACACACACACACACACACACACACACACACACACACACACACACACAAACACAGAGAAGCCGTATATATAGAGAGATAGATGACAGTGTATTTTTCGCGTGGCTATAAATTGATTCGACCTTTGCACTTTTACAGTGAGGATAATTTACGGGTCCAATTTACGTTCTGGACACTGCGGTGACCTTCTAAAAATAGTAACAGAACGCCGGGAATATCCGAAGATGCCCCCTCATACTATAGTGCACCATACGAAGGAAGGGAGGTAAACGCTGAAAACATGGAGAAGATAAGGAAGAGTTACTGGGAATGGTGAAATGAACAGAAAAACCAAAATCGGTTCAGCGCTGCGCGCTGAGAGCACGTGTTGAAATATCTCATCGATGATATTGTGTCCGGGGTGTAGCTGAATACGGTGTCCAAATTTAAAAAAGATCCACCGAGAACTTTGGCTTTGGTGTGTCGGTATGGGGGCCCGGGTAGCTGAGGTGGAACCAAAATCGGTTCAGCGCTGCGCGCTGAGAGCACGTGTTGAAATATCGACCAGGTTGTGTCCTGTCCCGGGTCTACCTGAATATTGAAATTTCTCTGTATGAGATAATAAAGTATTCGTATTCGTATATGCCCACCAAATTTGAAGCAGATCCATCGAGAACTTTGGCCGTGCATCGCGCACAACCACACACACACACACACACACACACAGACAGACAGACACAAGTCGTATATATATATAGATAGATGTATGCATTGCAATCTTAGATATTGTAGCGCGTTCCAATGGCGCTACTTGCTTTTTTAGTCTAGAGGGGGATATCAGGTTCAGATATCATCGTGATGTGGTGTATATTTCTTAATGTATACATCCCCAGGGTTTGGATGTTTTCTCATGAGAATTATTTGTGCATGGTATATATTTGCATAAACATGTATTGCAGAGTTGGATATATTGCAATACGATCTAATGGTGTTGTTTGCTTTTTTGGTCTAGAGGAGGATATCATGTAAAGCCGGGTATTACCGTGTTGTGTTGTATATTATTTAATATACACATCCCCATGGCTTAGATGTTGCAGTAAAGTCCAATGGTCCTGCTTTTTTTTTTTTTTTTTTAGTTACGTAGTAGGAGATATCAGGTTCAGGTGTTCTCAGTGTTGTGGTTCTATTTTTAGTGCACACACAAAAATCCGCGTTCGAGTGAAACGTTTTCAGTATCCCTCTTGGGAAATGAATGTACCGGTATGTTTAGTCGTCTGTGTGTGCCAACGTACTTCAAATCCTGTTTCTGTACTGTTTGGGCGCAGTTTCATTCGATCTTGAGATCTGTAAAGAAGTTGAAGTAGTAAGCAAACAAAACATATTTACGGCATTGGTGTAATTGCAGTAACGCAAAGCTCTCCGTAGACTAGTCTGACAAGGGCAGACGTCTGTAGCATAGTATTTAACCTTTTCTCTCTCATACATTTCAGTTATCCGAAATTACCAAAAAGCTTCGGATGGCAGGTTAAAGATTTGCCAAAAGTATCGGTTTGCTATAATGGTTTGTCAACGAAGTAAAACTTTCTTGAAGCCTGTATTTCAAATACTCGCCCTATATTCTTTTATAGGACACCCCTCTTTATTTCCTGATGGCCTGTTACTTCTGTGGTCATAGTTAGATTTCTGGGAATATGTAGTATATCTACTATTACGAAAGGTGCTCGTTTCCAGCATATGCAGGCTTACCTTTGTTGTTTAGAGTTCTGTACATGACAGTGGCTCCTGTTGATTTGACGTTTTCTTGTTGGGTATTAGTCATAAAAGACTATTTACTAACGAGTGTGGACATACTCGAGTCTCATTTCTCAGTTTGTACTTTGGTATTGTCTGAGTTTTTTCGGTGGTATCAGCTTGTGTGAATTTAGTATGTGGCGGAGAAAACAAATACCTGTATTTTATGTGCAGGACATCCATAATTGCATGCAAAATTAACTTTGTCGTCTTCCTGTTTCTGTTTCTTTCATAGTTACCTTGTACGAACATAGTTCACTAACATGTTTTAACATTGTCAGTGAACCTACCTCCAGATATATATGTACGGCTGTAATTATATCTGTACAGTTTATTCGTAGTAGCTAAATAAACGAATTCAGAAAGTAACTCTGTTGGGGTTGAATGGGCTGTGAAAGATTGAATACCCTTGCTTTTCAAGTACTATAGGACAAACAATTCACGAGCCAATCACACACCGGCACGGTTGGCCTAGTGGTAAGGCGTCCGCCCCGTGATCGGGAGGTCGTGGGTTCGAACCCCGGCCGGGTCATACCAAAGACTTTAAAACTGGCAATCTAGTGGCTGCTCCGCCTGGCGTCTGGCATTATGGGGTTAGTGCTAGGACTGGTTGGTCCGGTGTCAGAATAATGTGACTGGGTGAGACATGAAGCCTGTGCTGCGACTTCTGTCTTGTGTGTGGCGCACGTTATATGTCAAAGCAGCACCGCCCTGATATGGCCCTTCGTGGTCGGCTGGGCGTTAAGCAAACAAACAAACAAAAAAAGAGCCAATCACAAGGGAGGGGTACCGGGTGTGGATTTATTTGTCCCACTCAAAGCAAGGGTACTCACTCTTTCACAACCCATACAAAGCCGACAGATTTTTTTCGAATATCGTCTATTGAACGGTGCCTTTTCCCCATGTATGTTACATTCGCAGCCGGTTCCAGAACACATTTGTAACGCTTGTTACATTCGCAGGTTCCAGTACACATGTGTAACCTTTGACCTTTACCAGCGTCGCGTTCGTGTCACTGGTTTGTCAGTTTAACTGAGCCAAGAAAACTCGAACAGCAAGAAACACTTTAATCTGTTTGGATTTCGTGCTTGGAATAACCATGTGCGGTACCGGCAGCTCAGCGTGAGAACACAATGATGGTCGTCTTTGTCGGTTGTTAAGAAATCTGAAACAGACAGACTGCTAACGTGAACGTTCCAAAATCGAGAATTAAACTACAAGAAAGGTTCGTTACTGAAAATGTTTAGTAATAAATGGACAAAATAAAACATTCACATAGTGCTTCGACCTATAGCTGTCCCCTTTGTAGGCCACGGACTAACAAGTAATGATATATTGAACAGAAAATGGACATCTCAGAATGAGTCTGCGCTCAGATGTCATTGCAAGGAAATTATAATGTTGCCACTCACGAACAGCAAAGATATGTGGCATGTCTTGATTTGCATTACCTTATTTGGTTCGTTCTTTTTTTTTTACCATAGAATTCCACGAAATGAGCAGGGTTTTGTGTTGAGTGCAATACAGTCTGCCTTCCACGAACACTATCTTGTTCATTTAGTGCCGTCTTCTTAAGCCGGAAGCATATCATTGGCTTTTTATATTTAGTCAAGTTTTGACTAAATATTTTAACATCGAGGGGGAATCGAAACGAGGGTCGTGGTGTATGTGCGTATGTGTGTGCGTGCGTGTGTGTGTGTGTGTGTGTAGAGCGATTCAGACTAAACTACTGGACCGATCTTTATGAAATTTGACATGAGAGTTCCTGGGTATGAAATCCCCGAACGTTTTTTTCATTTTTTTGATAAATGTCTTTGATGACGTCATATCCGGCTTTTCGTGAAAGTTGAGGCGGCACTGTCACGCCCTCATTTTTCAACCAAATTGGTTCACATTTTGGTCAAGTAATCTTCGACGAAGCCCGGGGTTCGGTAGTGCATTTCAGCTTGGTGGCTTAAAAATTAATTAATGACTTTGGTCATTAAAAATCGGAAAATTGTAAAAAAAAAAAAAAATGTATAAAACGATCTAAATTTACGTTTATCTTATTCTCCATCATTTGCTGATTCCAAAAACATATAAATATGTTATATTCGGATTAAAAACAAGCTCTGAAAATTAAATATATAAAAATTATTATCAAAATTAAATTGTCCAAATCAATTTAAAAACACTTTCATCTTATTCCTTGTCGGTTCCTGATTCCAAAAACATATAGATATGATATGTTTGGATTAAAAACACGCTCAGAAAGTTAAAACAAAGAGAGGTACAGAAAAGCGTGCTATCCTTCTTAGCGCAACTACTACCCCGCTCTTCTTGTCAATTTCACTGCCTTTGCTATGAGCGGTGGACTGACGATGCTACGAGTATACGGTCTTGCTGAAAAATGGCAGCTACTTGACTAAATATTGTATTTTCGCCTTACGCGACTTGTTTTTTACTTATCTGGATATGACTTGTATGTCAGTAAAACGCATGTATTTGCAGTTTCGGTGTAATATAACTTCCTCGTTATCAGCAGAACTTTGCAATAAGTAAATGTCATTTATGGAGTCCTTGAGACCTTTAGTTTCATTGGAATGCACTAGCATGATAACTCGATACAGGTATCCGGTTATGAACGAATCTTTCCACTTTATCCATTGACCGTTTTGGTCGTTCAAGAATGTTTGTTATTTTACACATCTATTCTGGGTAATTAACACAATTTCCTCCATAGTTACTGCAGCAAAACCTTTTGGCTAGTAAACTCATTAACATTTTCTCAATTTCTTGACAGATTTTGTTTCATTGAAATGCACTGACATCACATTGATACAATTAAGTAACTGAGTACGTATGACCTCACATTGCTGACATATATTCGTACTCATGGTATAATATTACCACGTAGACTCGTAGTTAAAAATAAAAAAACGACACGAACGCTAAATGTCAAGGGGAAGTAAAAAAACGATGACGGATGGGTATTTAAACACCGCCAAGAATAGACTAACAATGTGTACTTGTGTACAGGTGACAGGAGTTCTAATTATAACTCATAACTCATAACTCATAACTCATAACATTTTATTGATCCAACAAAGGAAATTAATTTAGTCATCAGCACATATAGGTCATTAATTAATAACTATAAAAGAATAAAAGAAGAAAATTCATAAAACCCATGATATAAAAATACCCTTTTTTCTTGCACACCTGACACACCGACACACCAATACACATGCATACATGCCTACATACATACCTACATACATACATACATACATACATACATACATACATTCCATGTTAAAGTGTAGTTAAGAACATCACAGTAATTATATCATTGTTTGGATTAACAGATAAGTTTTTATGTAAATGATGATAACAACAATCCATAATTAACGCTATTGCACTACCAAGGAAGAGACCAACCAAACACATAAAAACCAATAACAGTAATCATCATCAGTTATCACAGGTATATACCGGGAATGAGTTCAAAATTGCAGTGCATTAGTATCTTAATAAGAGTATCAGTGGACGGTTTTGAAGTTGCAATGCAGTAAAATCTTAATTAAATTATTAGTGGACGGTGTCAATGTTGCAATGCAGTAAAATCTTAATTAAATTATTAGTGGACGGTGTCAATGTTGCAATGCAGTAAAATCTTAATTAAATTATTAATGGACGGTTTTAAAGTTGCAATGCAGTAAAATCTTAATTAGATTATTAGTGGACGGTTTGAAAGTTGCAATGCAGTAACATCCTAATTAGATTATTAGTGAACGGTTTGAAAGTTGCAATGCAGTAAAATCTTAATTACATTATTAGTGGACGGTTTCAATGTTGCAATACAGTAACATCTTAATTAGATTATTAGTGGACGGTGTCAATGTTGCAATGCAGTTGCACAGTTTCAAAGTTGCAATGCAGTAAATTCTAATTAGATTATTAGTGGACGGTTTCAAATTTGCAATGTACTTGAATCTTGATTAGCTGATAAGTTGACGGTTTCAGATTTGCAATGCATTTGGGTCTTAATTCAATTGAAAGTGGATGGGCGTCATCCGTTTGATTTTTTTCCCCTGCAGGTATGTGTAATTTTGAAATTTAAAGTCAGAGTACTTCTCGTGAAAACATTTGGACTCACCATCTCAGATCTTGCAACCCCAGCCTTTTACATGATTGGACCATCCCTCCGCTTGGACACGTACCATACATTATTATTCTGACTGCTTTCTGTGAAAAAATAATCTTTTATGAATTAATGTATTAAAATGCCCCACTTTGTATTCTTTTGGTGTTTAGTATATCTAACTGTTCTTGGGAAACTCCGTGGAATTTCGGGTTGCTCAGTATCGCTGGGGATAGCGAGGAGCGACAGAATCGCGCTACCGAATTTATAGGCCTACTTGTGAATTATTTAGTAGTCAGGCGAGCCTAGAACATGTTTCCAACACACACACACACACACACACACACCTGACGCGTGTGGAAGATGTAACCTAAGTTTTGGCACACACACGGAGACTATTTTTTTAATCTAAATGCAGATTTTGATTAAATGTGATTTTACAATATCAAGATAGGTATAAAAATCCAACTTGTTTTATAAAACGACCTTATCTGCTTCCAATAATCGCATTCCAATAAATGTCACTTAACGACTATACTAATTCATTTTTGATTCTCATTAGCAAATTTAATGATAAAGGGGTAAAATGGTCGCCAAATTAGTTCATTTGATTAAGATTTACCAGTTTGAAATTTACACACACGGTTTTTTTCCGGTTCTGAGAGATGTCAGCCTTAACATGTGAGTCTTGACAACGTCTTGTGTTGATTTGAGCTGGGAAAATAACGAATGTCAAATCCGAAGGAAAAAGTGTTATTACAACCAAACGGTTTCTCAAAATGATTACCTACTTGGCATGCGCCGTCTTTTACATGTATAAAGTAAACACAGAAAAAGACAAACATAGAAAAATGGTTTTTGATACTTTTTTTTACAAAATGAATGTTGATAAATTTACACACACGAAATTGTTGATTTGTAACTTAAGTTTCGGTCAACATCACAACAGGTTCACTCGACACATATGGCTGTCATTCGTTTAGAACATGTCATTTGCTACTACTTTTGTTTGTAAAAGAGTGAAAATAATATTGCTCGCATATTTAAATTTTGGGTAGTGCCTAAGTCGTTTTAAGAGACAGTTCAACACCCATATGAAATGTTATTGGGATTGATCGTTTGTTCTGTGACACTTATGTTATTGACAAACTTTGAAGACACTGTTGACTTTTGCCCTTTGCCTCGTGCAGCTGTGAAGAAAATGCTCGTCTGTGATGATTATTATTGAACTCTGTAGTTATCTTAAGTGACAGTGTGTGCGGAATTTACGGGGGAAATGAAAAATAGTTTTATCATCAGTCACAACCCAAAATAAAAAACGCTGGCGCTGGACCCGAGTACCCTTCAGACTGGCTCGCTCCCCCAGTATGAAATTTTTTGTCTTGTGCACGTAGATTTAAAAAAATTTTTTTTTTAATTTATTTGACACAATTAAAAAAATTATTAGAGTAAAATAAAACATTAAGAAGTTCATAATAAACAATAGTAAACAAGAATTAAAAAAAAAAAGAAAAAAAAAAAACACAAATAGACCACCCATCCCGGGAATCGAACCCGGATCACTTTGGCCATAGGCGGACGTGCTTTCGTCTTGTGCACGTGGATTTAAAAAAAAAATTATTTATTTATTTTACACAATTAAAAAAATTATTAGAGTAAAATAAAACATTAAAACGTTCATAATAAACAATAGTAAACAAGAATTTAAAAAAAAAATTACTTATTTATTTTACACAATTAAAAAAATTATTAGAGTGAAATAAAACATTAAAACGTTCATAATAAACAATAGTAAACAAGAATTTAAAAAAAAAAATAAAAAAAATATAGACCGCCCATGCCGGGAATCGATCCCGGATCACTTTGGCCATAGGCGGACGTGATTCGCACCAGCTAGCTGGCTGTTCCATTAGCTGCACGGCAGTTGTACTCCCACCGCCAAACCTCCTCCCGTTAAGAGTCGTTTTTGTGGAATATTTCGCATTTAGGTCCCAGGTAACATTATGAAGTTGTAATACGATCAATCGGACCTATTATCAAGTTAGTGTATCAACTTTTGAACGAACTGCGCCCAGTAGTTTCCCAGCAATAAGCTGTTAAGTCGAGACGAACAGACAGACAGACAGACAGACAGACAGACAGACACACAATTAAAGTCTGCAGGACCCTAGTACTGCGTACTCGGGGATAAACAGCCCATATCTACTATTTACTTTTTATTCAGTGATATTGTCAACCTGAAAAGCAATAGTGTGTATAGTACTGCCGATCGATGGACAATTTAATAATAATAATAATAATAATAAGAACATTTATATAGCGCTAAATCAAAAACTTTCGTTAAAAAGGCTTGCTCTAAGCGCTTGACATCTAAACTAAAACGTCATTCACACTCTTTACAATGATGTACAAGAACTTCATGTCACACTCTTTCATTCAGTATAGCACCATTCACACAGTTATTATTCTTGTAACTTAAGTTTCCGATTAGAAGCCACAGATATTTGCGATTTTGCACTTTTTTTTTATATATTCTATTTGCTCATTTTCTTAAAGTTTTAATTCTTCAATTTTTGTACGATTTTTGTGAGATTTAGGGGTTAAGGTTAGGTTTTAGGGTTAGTTTATGGGTTTTGATTACTTCAGTTTTTACGGCAAGTTACTAGTCACTGGTTTACTAACTCAGTGCGAGCAGGATTACAGAAAAGCACGCGGGCGGGCACGCACATTTCATCTGTTTTGTGGTTTTTGCCCCATAACTCTGGAACTATCAAAGGTATTCGCACCAATTTTTTATGTGGTAAGATAATGACCAGTGACAAGCACCCTTGGGCCAAATATTCGGTATCGCCGCTCCATATGTGTGTGAGATATAAGCCTAAACCCCTGAGAATGCATGAGAAACCAGTCTTCCCAAATTTCGCTATCGCGCCAACAACAACAGAATATATATATATATATATATATATATATATATATATATATATATATAATAACTTGAGCTACTCTGAAAAAAAGAATAGCAGACGACGCAGAAACCCGTGACACAGAACGCATGCGTAGTGACACTGAATAAACCGCACGTGCGCGATACGCTGTTAATTCAAGACATAGGAAGTACAATGGTGCTTATTGGCTCTTTCTACCATGAGATATGGTCACTTTTAGTGGTTCACTACCTTATTTTGGTCACATTTCATAAGGGTCAAAGTGACCTTGACCTTGATCATATGGGACCAAATGTGTCTCATGGTGAAAGCATAACATGTGCCCCACATAATTTTTAAGTTTGAAACAGTTATCTTCCATAGTTCAGGGTCAAGGTCACTTCAAAATATGTATACAATCCAACTTTGAAGAGCTCCTGTGACCTTGACCTTGAAGCAAGGTAAACCAAACTGGTATCAAAAGACGGGGCTTACTTTGCCCTATATATCATATATAGGTGAGGTATTAAATCTCAAAAACTTCAGAGAAAATGGGAAAAATGTGAAAAATAGCTGTTTTTTAGACAACATTTATGGCCCCTGCGGCCTTGACCTTGAAGCAAGGTCAAGATGCTATGTATGTTTTTGGGGGCCTTGTCATCATACACCATCTCGCCAAATTTGGTACTGATAGACTGAATAGTGTCCAAGAAATATCCAACGTTAAAGTTTTCCCGACGGACGGACGCCGGGACGGACGGACGGACGACTCGGGTGAGTACATAGACTCACTTTTGCTTCGCATGTGAGTCAAAAAGCAATACCAAACAAGAGCACGCATAAGAGCGCATAACCCTCAGCGATACTTAATAAATACCAGGCTTACAGAGTCCGGGGGAGCTGGATCGGTCAGTCGGTAGAGCCCCGGGCTCATGATCGAGAGGTCACGGGTTCGAATCCAGCATTGGGCTGTGGGTGCCCATATCATTTATCCTCTTGCCGACCCTGGTTTGGTGGTTTCAGTATAATGTGACCAGTCTTCTTTACATCTATCCCAAGATACATGGAAGTAAAACTAGCTAACGAACAAACGAACAGAGTCCGGAGCACTCCCAGTTTGTCATCTTTCCTGAAATTTTCATCAAAATCGGTTCACATTAAGTTACATTTCAATACATTAGGAGACATTTCAACATATTTCTTTAAGTTGCATTTCAACTTCGGGTTACAATTCAACAAAGGTACAATTCAACATCATAAGCGGCTTTTCCACATTTGAGATCTAGGTGACATATCACACTGTTAAGTGACAATTCACACGCCTTAGGTTACATTTCCGTGTTGAACTGTAACTTAAGGGGGTCTTAAGTTACCGTGTGCGTGGAGAGATTTCCACACACACACACACACACACACACACACACACACACACACACACACACACACACACACACACACACACACACACATACACACACACGCTTGTTTTAGCGGACACAAACATTACAATGCTACAACCGATTAACCATGCCATATGGTGTCAAAATTGTCGACAGATGGCGTTGAATGCAAATTTATGAATATTATTTTGATGGATGACAAAGCTGGTCTTACTAACCTATCGTGTTTTGATTGAATTATTGACTTATAGGGGAGGGGGAGGGGGGGTTCTACATACATGGTCGAAGAAGCACGTGTCGACGGGATTTCGTATTTCAGTCGATTAAATTGTGGTAAGTTGCTGAGCAAAAAATGGGCAAGTCCTAATTTGTGACAGGAATACGTGCTTGCTTGGAGAGTAAGGGTCTTTAGTGGTGAACAGGGTTTTTAACTTTTAGGGTCACAGTATACTTTGCTGATGTTTTGACTTGTTGTGGTAGGTGTGATGATGACAGAACCAAGTGCACGCAATGATGATGATGGTCCATCCGAAATTTCGAGGATATCATATCACATTATTGTCGTGCAAGCATTCTCCTGTTCATCACGATCCGTGGTAATTGTCGTAGCATGTCATTATTATGCAATACCTTATAGGATACACACACACACACACACACACACACACACACACACACACACACACACACACACACACACACACACACACACACAATCATACATACACGCACGAACGCAAGCACGCGCACTAAGTTTTACTGAAAGTTGTGTTTCAAGTCTGTTTTAATAGTCCCTTGTGACTAAATAGTACCAGGAGGAACTAAGATTGCAGAAGTCATTTCCGCTTCTTAACTGCATCCGTTTCAGTCCCCAGAAAGAAAACAGAACGAAAATCAAAACAAAACAAAACAATTCCCCAACAATAGTGAATGAGAAAGAACCTTTTCTTAAAAAATTAAGTACCCACATTGAAACGATTGAAACAGATGACGTTATTGTATGTGGAGATTTCAATTGTGTTCTGTCAAATTCACTTGATGTAATTTGTGGTGATGATCATGCACAGAAAGCTATAGACAATTTTAAACGTTTTTTGAGTGACTGTCAGCTGGATGATATGTGGAGACTCTTTAACCCAGATTGCAAAGAATTTACGTGGAGTCGCAAGAACCCATTTATAGCAAGAAGACTTGATTACATTTTAGCCTCTAGTGGAGTGGTCGACCACGCCAGCGATTGTATTATACAGTCAGTGGCTCATTCAGATCACCGACAGGTCATCTTGACCTACAAAGTAACGCACGTGTTGCGTGGTCCATCATACTGGAAGTTTAATGATAGCCTACTGCACGATAAAGCATTAGTTGACAACATCAATATATTTCTTAAAAAATATGAAGAAGAATCAAGTAATGAAGATGCACAAATAAGATGGGATATATGTAAAATAAAAATA
>NW_027127836.1:25000-34650 GCF_037325665.1 Littorina saxatilis | reverse complement strand
GTGTGTGTGTGTGTCCACTTCTGTTAATCCGTCTGTCTCTTTGGTTCTGTCTGTCTGTCTGTCTGTCTGTCTGTCTGTCTGTCTGTCTGTCTGTCTGTCACGTTTCAATATATCACGTAAGGTGATTATGAACGGTTAGTTACTTCTAACTAACTAACCACACCACGATCCACTCTCGCAGTCATACAAATAGATAGAATCAACAAAAGTATAAGTTTCAGACGCCTGTTTTTGTAATATCACGCCACCTCCCTCGAGACTTCACTCCAAAATATGTTCTTTTTACGTTCAAAACGTAAACCAAGTGGTCACTGACAAAAATGCCAGTTAAAGTATAGAAAATAATAGTAACACGCTGATCCCGTGTATATAGTTAGGAAAAGTTTCTGATCTGCCTAAAAGTGCTAGTTCATGCAGGTGTCACACACCCCACGTTGTCACCGCTCGAGTGTAATCATTAATAATACAGATGACTTGGTGGTAAGAAGGGTGCAAAAGATATGGTGCACTTAGCTTTTTGCCACTGAGTGGGCGGCCCGTAATTGGTCTATAGTCTCCATAACTGCTCCGTTGAATGTAGTGCCGGCTGGCGTGGCAACGAAGCAGGGAACAGTGGAGACATCAGGCGCCTCACTCAGTCGCTGAAGGTCCTAGATCCTCTCCGTAGTCTACCAGAAATAGTAGAGTTGTAGCTGGTAGGACGACGACAGCGACAGCAAATCACCAGTACATCAGGTTAGCAGGTTACATCATACCGCGGACGATCCGGTTACAGCATCCCGTATAAGGATAAGTCGGCTAAGGACCGTTTTGGTTACTTTTTGGCGTCACGTTAGCAAACACATTTTTCTGATAGATTTTAACACCACAACACTAAATCTAAAGTTTTGGGGCAATATTCCAAACCACCGGTGAGAAAAACGTTGGTTTGTGTGTATGTTTTCCTTCTTTGGCGTTACTATTCTTGTTTTGAGGGTTGGGTTCATAAAACGGACATAAAACGTAAACCGCTTGACAGAAATTCTATAACTGTAAATCATTCGAAAGGGAAGGCATTCATGTACACGTTTGTGCCACTTAAAATGACGTCATTATCTGTTTGTTTTTGTGAAATTGACAAGAAGAGCGGGGTAGTAGTTGCGCTGAGAAGGATAGCACGCTTTTCTGTACCTCTCTTCGTTTTAACTTTCTGAGCGTGTTTTTAATCCAAACATATCATATCTATATGTTTTTGGAATCAGGAACCAACAAGGAATAAGATGAACGTGTTTTTAAATTGATTACGAAAATTTAATTTTCATAATAATTTTTATATTTTTAATTTTTAGAGCTTGATTTTAATCCAAATATAACATATTTATATGTTTTTGGAATCAGAAAATGATGGAAAATACGATGAACGTAAATTTGGATCCTTTTTTAAATTTTTTTTTTTTTTTACAATTTTCAGATTTTTAATGACCAAAGTCATTAATTAATTTTTAAGCCACCACGCTGAAATGCAATACCGAAGTCTGGGCGTTGTCGAAGATTAATTGACCAAAATTTCAACCAATTTAATTGAAAAATGAGAGCGTGACAGTGCCGCCTCAACTTTCACGAAAAGCCGGATATGACGTCATCGAAGACATTTATCAAACAAATGAAAAAACCGTCTGGGGATATCATACCCAGAAACTCTCATGTCAAATTTCATAAAGATCGGTCCAGTAGTTTAGTCTGAATCGCTCTACACACACACACACAGACACACACACACAGACACACACACACACCACGACCCTCGTCTCGATTCCCCCCTCTACGTTAAAACATTTAGTCAAAACTTGAATAAATGTAAAAAGGAGGAATAATTGCAATCACACACACACACACACACACACACACACACACACACTTACACACACACACACACACGCACGCACGCACGCATACACACAGACACGCGCGCGCGCGCACGCACGCACGCACGCACGCACGCGCGCACGCACACACACACACACACACACACACACACACACACACACACACACACACACACACACAAAGACACATACACAAACTACCGACAAAATGACAGACATACACACAGTGAGACAAACCGACACAGAAACACGCACAGATGCACGCACGCACTTATGTACGCGAACAAAGACGTAGAGATGCTTATAGAGAAACAATTACGCAACCAAAAAAAAACACAGACAGACAAACTTCATTCTTGGTAGAGAAATGCATTTCTTTCTGTATTGCTTTCTCTTTAAGTGCACCTACCTCGCAGAGAGAGAGAGAGAGAGAGAGAGAGAGAGAGAGAGAGAGAGAGAGAGAGAGAGAGAGAGAGAGAGAGAGAGAGAGAGAGACAGAGAGAGAGAGACAGAGAGAGAGAGAGACAGAGAGAGAGAGAGACAGAGAGAGGGAGAGTGAGAGAGACAGACAGACAGACAGACAGACAGACAGGCAGAGACAGAGAGAAAGAGAGAGAGATAGACAGACAGAGGGAGAGACAAACGGACGAACAGACAGACATAGACAAACACACAAACAGAGACACACAGACAGACTTCACTATTGTATGTGCAAGTAATTTTGTTAAACCACACGTTACGTTCACCACTGAACGTGTAACCATGTAAAACGTTACTATCTCTTTATATGTGTTTACTTGCATTGTAATCCTGGCGGGGGGGGGGGGGGGGGGTATAAATGTATGTAACGCGCAATACATGCCTTTTAACTTACTAGAATTGAAATTTTCATTTAAAGACTAGCATAAGAGTGTGACACGTGGTTCATTCGTTATTACCTTATTACAAAAAGAAAAAGAAAAATGGCACTGACGCTACCGGAAATAGAATTTATCAGTGAAATTCTACCATCAATTTAGTAATCGATGCGATGTAAATTATCCTAAAACTGTGGTTTGATCACGACATCGTTTAGCATTTAGGATCAAATGGTGCCAATGTGTCCACAATGCACTAATCACAGACAACAGTTATACGCTTTACGTACATGTAACTCTCCAACTGACATTGTCTGCCACTTGAAACAAATGACTTTCGAAGGAAAATTAACTCCAATATATAAATATTATGTATGATTTTTAATAATTACTTGCACTTTTTGAAAATAAAGCTTTTTCTACGATAATGTGTTTACCCCCTAAATGTATAAGTCATCCGGTAGAAAAACCGGAAGTATCGTGTACTAAGCATATGTATATGTTTAAAAAGTTAATTGTGTTAATGTAGAACATCTTGCCTATGTATATGTTTAGGTTTTGAATACTTTAGGGGAAAAGCATAGCCATTATTCAGTCATCTTTAACTAACACCCCAAATCTCAGGGCCCATTTTGTTAGTGGGGGTAGGGTTTCAATCAGTCAAAAATCACTTTCATTCAATATTGTCTGCCATTTCAAATACATACACGTAATTGCACAATTTCTTGAATTTTAAGATGCTTTAACTGACTATACCAAGAAAACCTGCACTTTTTGTAGAATTAGTTTTTTGTCCATGATTTATCTTTAAAAATGTCAATTCTTACGACAAAAAATGCTAACAGTTGCCTCACCAGACGACACGTACCAACGACGTGAATCGTGTCTGCCAATTAAAATGCATATATTTTGAAATAAGGGGAATCATAACATATTTCACTGTAAAGTGTCTCACTCTAATATCTTCTGGGTTCATGGTGTATTTGGTTAAGTGAATTGCAGATAAGGTTTTTTGAAAATGACAGCTATACATATATGTTATTAAAACTGAAACTGGTGGAGTGAAAAACATACCTGTTTTGAAGAAGTCGTACTAAAATCATTTATGGCCTTGAACTTCACAGTTTGCGTGTTATCTTTTAAAGAAAACCCGTTTTCATCACTAACAATGACCTAATTTACACATACATATCGGTCGGTCATAGTCGCGTTTTTTTTAGAGAGGTAGTGTACAAAATGTCGTTTTGTACGTTTAAATTACATGTCCATTATTTTAGTCATATATCAATCAATAAGTAAATGCGCATACTTTTATTAAACGTTACTTTCACTTTAAGATCGCTTCTAACATTTAGTATAATTTCTGACAAATGCACGCTATGTAATAAATTGATAATATTATGGACGCCATGTGGTAAAACCGGAAGTTGAATTATTTTGCGATAGCAAAATCCTTTTACAATGATCACTTTCCTTTTATATTGAGCTGATCTTTAACGTTATGGGTAAAAATCTAACAGATTGAACCAAATTATCCTTTTTCAAGCCTGTGTATGTGTAAACTCTTTTTTGCTTCGACCCGGTTCGGTTTTCGGAGTTGATTCAGAATCATCCATTATTTATCTTATATGTCTGTTGTTGTCCTCGGTAAATTAACAATTGTTGATGTAAAATAATTCTAGCTGTGAGAATAAACAATTTTCAAGATGTTTTTGATTGCGGTTTCAACCAGGCGTTCTGTCAGCAAAACATATCGATTGAGAAAATGTCATTTCCTGTTTTGTCGTCCGCATGTTATACAGATGTTGTTAAAAATAAAACTGTGTATACGAATTAGGCATTTTACTTGCTGTCTGATGGCAACAATCTTTAGCTTTCGTTTAAGGTATAATTTGCTTATATCCGTATGCAGTCAAGCGGTACATGACGTCTTTTTGTAACCTACCCCCTGCGTCATGGCTGCATTTTTGCAGAATATGGGTCATGTTACAAAAACGCTTCTCATTCTTAGGTGGTTGGGTTTAGCCATTTGTCGTTTACCGAACTGTGGCTGCAAATAAAACGAACTTTCCAAAAAACATAATATCTAATGTGACCACCAAAAGTAACCCTCCCACTATAGCCAGCCAGGTGACTAGTAGTAACGTAGAAAGTAGTAGGTAAATATAGGCAGCAGAAAGCAAGGAAGAAAGGCTGCAACAAAAAGCATCGGTGCACTAAACATGCCACGCTACCCCTCACACACCACCTTTAAACATGTCTCCTTTACATATTTCATCGAGCACATGGGCCTGCACAACGAACTTTTACAACAACAAATCAGATATTTTCCTTCCTTCTCTCCATATCTGCAGAAACCATATACAGATTAGTATTTTAGCGTCACAAAGAGCAAATTGAGCGCTACCTGGAAAGAACTTTCTTTCTTTATTTGGTGTTTAACGTCGTTTTCAACCACGAAGGTTATATCGCGACGACTGGAAAGAACAACAGAGAGTATTTCATTCCACAAACACAGACTCCTCAACAGCGTTAAATAATGATTTATTACCTCAACAGCTTCCTTTTGAATGGCTTCCGCTCGTCAACGGAAATACCGCCATCCCCCTCTTGCGCTGAATACTTTATGCTTGGAAATCCTCCCCCGCTCAGCGAAGAAACCTGACGCCTCGTCCGTCAGCCAGCATGTAAACAGTGAGAAGGTGGTCTGTCTAGTTCCCAGAAGCCCTACTGTACCAAGCAGAACGGCACGTTGATATACAGTGAAGTAATTTACGTGTTGAAGTCCTTCAAACTCGTAGGAAATAAGACACCGACGCTTCTCTCTCGCTGCTGAGTTTCGAGTGTGCCGTTACATGTCTCAAACAGACAACCTTGACAATATCACGTGACTCACCCTGTCACGTACCCAGTTTAGCTATCGCCAGTTTTGCCCTGACAGCAGAAATCACCCACGTGAAACCCGTGCAACACGAAATCCCCGTGTTTCGGCTATGCTATGTCAGCTAAAACCCACAGCCGTTGACAGAATGCACAGGTGCTTTCTGTCGCAATTCGAAAAAGGCACCCCACAGAGTGACACTTTCTCGATCCATGTCCCTCTATCTGTCTGTCTGTCTGTCTGTCCCTCTATCTGTCTGTCCCTCTATCTATCTATCTGTATGTCTGTCTGTCTGTCTGTCTATCTGTCTGTCTGTCTGTCTGTCTCTCTGTCTGTCTGTCTGCCCCTCTATCTGTCTGTCTGTCTATCTGTCTGTCCCTCTATCTATCTGTCTGTCAGTCTGTCCGTTTGTCTGTCTGTCTCTCTGTCTGTCTGTCTCCCAACCACTCTCCCTCCCTCTTCTTCCTTCTGATTCCCAGACACACTTAATTATCAAATTTAATTTAATGCAGCAAACCCCGACAAGCACACAATCTGATCATTTCGGACCTTGAAGCCGTAAACAACACACAGGCAGAGGACCGGAAAGCTGAAGAAACAAAGTGAGAAGGCCGCACGCACTTTCTTGTCTTCCTCAGGGGACGTTACTCTCGCAGCGGATAGATGGAATGGCGTTGCATGCGCAAGCACATACTTCCGCTGCAAGACGACGATAACGTTCGATGTCGTTATTGTGGTGGTAGTGGTGGTGGTGGTGGTGGTAGTGGTCGGTGATGGCGGGGAGGGGGGGGGGGGGGTTGTGGGGGGAGGCTGGTGTCCGGTGGTGGGGGTTGTTGCAGCGCGCACGTGTGGAATTCTTGAGACAGCATGGCTTCCCGGCTTAACTGTTTTTCAATTTTTTTTAATTTATTTTTTTCCTTCTGTTTTTCTCTTTTCTCTTTAATTTTCACATGAGTCGCCCTTTTCTCTGTTTTGTTTTTTCTTTTCTTCTTCTGTTCTTTTTCATTCTTCTATCTTGTTTCTTTTAATGGATGTTCTTGTACTTTTTTCGATCTGTTCTGCCGCTAATGTCTTCCTGTTGCGATTTGCTTTTTCTGGCTTGGGAATATCATGTGGGGAGAAGAGGCGGAAGTGTTGGGAATAATTACTGTCTTTGTACTCTCCTGAGAGAGAGTGAGACAGAGAGAGAGAGGCCGGAGAGAGAGAGAGAGAGAGAGAGAGAGAGAGAGAGAGAGAGAGAGAGAGAGAGAGAGGAGAAAGAGAGAGACGGAGAGAGACTCGGAGAGAGAGGAGAGAGAGAGGAGAGATAGAGAGAAAGAAAGAGAGAGAGAGAGAGTGTGTGCGTGTGTGCGAGAGAGAGAGATAGAGATAGAGAGAGAGCGCGAGAGAGAGAGAGAGAGAGAGAGAGAGAGAGAGGGAGAAACAGAGAGAGAGAGGGAGAGAGAGAGAGAGAGAGAGAGAGAGAGGGAGAAACAGAGAGAGAGAGAGAGAGAGAGAGAGAGAGAGAGAGAGGGAGAAACAGAGAGAGGGAGAGACAGAGAGAGAGCCTGAGAGAGAGAGAGAGGGGGGGGGGGTGGGGGAGAGGGGAGGGGCGAGAGGGACAGGCCGACCGACCAACCGTCAGACAGGCAGACTGAGATCGGAGGAAAGGGAGGGTATGTATAGAGTCTCAAGTGGATTACAGAGATGGATGAGTTTTAGACAGGCGAGGTGCACTTTTCCCAGCAGGCCAAGGAAACATCCTTAAACAAAATGTCGTGCAGCCTCCCTCTGGAAGCTTTTACAAGTACTCTTATGTCACAGCACTTTACCATCAGTCTGCAACACTTGACTGGGGAACAAGCAAGCACTCTGATGTCACAGCACTTTACCATCAGTCTGCAACACTTGACTGGGGAACAAGCAAGCACTCTGATGTCACAGCACTTTACCATCAGTCTGCAACACTTGACTGGGGAACAAGCAAGCACTCTGATGTCACAGCACTTTACCATCAGTCTGCAACACTTGACTGGGGAACAAGCAAGCACTCTGATGTCACAGCACTTTACCATCAGTCTGCAACACTTGACTGGGGAACAAGCAAGCACTCTGATGTCACAGCACTTTACCATCAGTCTGCAACACTTGACTGGGGAACAAGCAAGCACTCTGATGTCACAGCACTTTACCATCAGTCTGCAACACTTGACTGGGGAACAAGCAAGCACTCTGATGTCACAGCACTTTACCATCAGTCTGCAACACTTGACTGGGGAACAAGCAAGCACTCTGATGTCACAGCACTTTACCATCAGTCTGCAACACTTGACTGGGGAACAAGCAAGCACTCTGATGTCACAGCACTTTACCATCAGTCTGCAACACTTGACTGGGGAACAAGCAAGCACTCTGATGTCACAGCACTTTACCATCAGTCTGCAACACTTGACTGGGGAACAAGCAAGCACTCTGATGTCACAGCACTTTACCATCAGTCTGCAACACTTGACTGGGGAACAAGCAAGCACTCTGATGTCACAGCACTTTACCATCAGTCTGCAACACTTGACTGGGGAACAAGCAAGCACTCTGATGTCACAGCACTTTACCATCAGTCTGCAACACTTGACTGGGGAACAAGCAAGCACTCTGATGTCACAGCACTTTACCATCAGTCTGCAACACTTGACTGGGGAACAAGCAAGCACTCTTATGTCACAGCACTTTACCATCAGTCTGCAACACTTGACTGGGGAACAAATAAGCACGCGTCCTGCGGGGATAGACGAACACAGATCTTTTTACACCCCCGGTATAGGGGTGTGTATAGGTTTCGCTCGATGTGTTTGTTTGTTTGTTTGTTTGTTTGTTTGTGTTCGCATATATAGATCTCAAGAATGAACGGACCGATCGTCACCAAACTTGGTGAACAGGTTCTATACATTCCTGAGACGGTCCTTACAAAAATTGGGACCAGTCAAACACACGGTTAGGGAGTTATTGGTGGATTAAAATTATACAAGGACTTATAGAGGGACATCTTAATGGTCAAAGGGAAATAACCATTCTCACTCAGTCACTGCCACCAACTGAGAAGGTTATTTCCCTTTGACGGGGGTGTTTTTCCTACCTCGTAGGAATTTCTTGTTTAATTCCGCTTCTACCCAGAGAGCTTTTTATTTATTTAATTGTTTTTAATAATAATAATAATGATAATAATAATGACAGATTATATAGCGCGGACCACAGTAGTAATTTATGCGCTTTGCGTTTTACATGTTAACTGTGAATAAAAACATATTATTTAACATAACATCAAATACATTATACATTCTAGCAAAATAACGTAACAATACGCTGACAACAACACATCAGCCACTTACAGAGCTTGCATGTTGAAAATAGGGTTTGGTTTAAGCGTGTTTTTTTCTTTTTCATGCATTATCTTTGTACACACATTTTTAGACAGAAACAACATAATTATAGAACGATAAAAAATATAGTTAAATCAGTATTTCCGAACAAGAGTGTTTTGCAGTCCAGAGCGTGCGTTTGTGGGTGTTTCACGACAAAGAAAACTGATGTAAATGTTGAAGGATGAATGATGATACGTTGTAGACGGATGCATGTTTTTGATGTGCTTGGCAAACTAAAAGAAAAAAGAAAAAAAAAAGATTAACTGAGATAATACGACCCCATGAAATATTTGTTCGTCTCGGATTGTGGAAGCGGGCGAAAATAAAAACTCATTTTCTTTTAGAAAAAATAAAATCGATTCCAAACACTATCCTATTGTCTTGAGGGTAATAGCTTTTCAGAGTACATTATTCATGCTCTATACTTTCCCCCTTCACTCATCTTTCTTTAAAAAAAAAATCATTCGTTAAGGCCCGCAAGCTTGAAACGGGAAATTATTTATTAAAAGAAACCAGAACAAAGAGTTCATATTGACCTTACAGTACTCGCCGGATTGGCACGGTTGGCCTAGTGGTAAGGCGTCCGCCCCGTGATCGGGAGGTCGTGGGTTCGAACCCCGGCCGGGTCATACCTAAGACTTTAAAATTG